>NW_026783450.1:600000-900000 GCF_949774975.1 Lagenorhynchus albirostris | reverse complement strand
ACTTATGGTCCTATAGCTTAGGGAAATTAAAATCAAAAAGACACAGCCACCCCAAAGGTTGGGACAGCTCTGTTTACAAGAACCTGGTTTACGGTACAAGTTCAATATCGCAGAAAGTGAAAAATGGATAAAGAAGTTGTGGTACTTACGTACAATGCAGTATCACTCAGCAAGGAAATCTATGTCATCAGGCCCGTAGCAGCATAATGAGTGGATTCAGGTACGATGATTCTAACTGAAATAAGTCACACAGGAAAAGAAACATCATAAGATATCACTAATACACGGAATGTAACCTTGGCTACACAGGAACTGAATTACAAAACAGAACAGGGTCTCAAATTTAGAAACCCAACTTATGCTTGGTTAAGGGGAAAGGTGAGTTGGGGTGCTGCATAAAACCAGAGATTGAAATGAGCACAGATAAAGTTCCTTAAGCCAAATATGGAATAGACAAGAGCTACTCCTTGCTCAACGAAATGGACTCAACACCCCATATTAAATGCCTAAGAGTGTACCTGACTAGGAAGTATCTTAAAACCTATGGATTGCTATGTCTCTGAAAGAGAATCAAGCGTGTGTACAGGGGCATAAACGCAGCAGTGATAGGATTGGAGAGGTTCGGTGAGCAAATGAAGACACTTTGAAGTCATATTGCATGGTACCCATTCCACGGGTCTCAACTCTCCAGGTTTAAGGTATTCTTCCTTCAGCTAAAACATGCATGTGGAACCCAGAGTATGATCAACCGTGTGATCGGGAGACGTGTTCCAATATGTCTCAGTTTTCGTCCCCTGGTACTCGGGTGCAACATTCCAGACGCTTTACTAACACTCTCCCGACTTGGAGAGTCAGTGCCTTTAACCTCCTGTTTGGCCCAGTTTGCAATTTCTGCGGAAGATGAACAGGAATAGGGAGAACCAATGACAGACTAGCTGGAGGTGTGTGGACGGGCAAATTTAACTCTCATTTCCCACCAGGAAGAGGAATTAACCAAAGGCTCAGCGTGCCGTGCCGGAACCAGATTAGGGCCTGAAGCCATCCTGCGGTGTTGCGGCCAGCTCACGAGAAAGCGAGTTGAAGAAAGGAGCTCAGGGGCACTGTAATTCACAAACCTGCAGAGTTATAAATGACAGCTATCGTCCAAAAATATACTGAAGTAAGGCTGCCAAGAGGACTTGAAAGCGGGGCAGAATTGCAGGAAACCGATTTCAGGAGGTAGACTGGAATTGCATTGAAAGCATAGGAAAAGAGGCAGAACGTCCACAATGATGCACTTGGCCACAAAGGGCGTATGCGTTTTTTCCTGAATATATTCAGGAAAAAACGCATACGCCCTTTTTGGCCAACCAAGCAAGCTTGCAAAGGAAATCTGCACTACAATGAAGTCTCACTTCCCCCCGGTCAAAAGGGCCATCTGAAAAAAGTGTAAAATCCAGAAAGGCAGGACAGGCCATGGAGAACTGGGAGCCTTGTTATGCTGATGGGCGGGATGTCAATTGCCAACAGCCACTCGGGAGAAGTGTATGGTGTTTCCTGAAACATCTAAAAAACAAAGCAACAGAGCCTAGGGCACTTCCACTTATGGTCCTATAGCTTAGGGAAATTAAAATCAAAAAGACACAGCCACCCCAAAGGTTGGGACGGCTCTGTTTACAAGAACCTGGTTTACGGTACAAGTTCAATATCGCAGAAAGTGAAAAATGGATAAAGAAGTTGTGGTACTTACGTACAATGCAGTATCACTCAGCAATGAAATCTATGTCATCAGGCCCGTAGCAGCATAATGAGTGGATTCAGGTACGATGATTCTAACTGAAATAAGTCACACAGAAAAAGAAACATCATAAGATATCACTAATACACGGAATGTAAACTTGGCTACACAGGAACTGAATTCCAAAACAGAACAGGGTCTCAAATTTAGAAACCCAACTTATGCTTGCTTAAGGGGAAAGGTGAGTTGGGGTGCTGCATAAAACCAGAGATTGAAATGAGCACAGATAAAGTTCCTTAAGCCAAATATGGAATAGACAAGAGCTACTCCTTGCTCAACGAAATGGACTCAACACCCCATATTAAATGCCTAAGAGTGTACCTGACTAGGAAGTATCTTAAAACCTATGGATTGCTATGTCTCTGAAAGAGAATCAAGTGTGTGTACAGGGGCATAAACGCAGCAGTGATAGGATTGGAGAGGTTCGGTGAGCAAATGAAGACACTTTGAAGTCATATTGCATGGTACCCATTCCACGGGTTTCAACTCTCCAGGTTTAAGGTATTCTTCCTTCAGCTAAAACATGCATGTGGAACCCAGAGTATGATCAACCGTGTGATCGGGAGACGTGTTCCAATATGTGTCAGTTTTCGTCCCCTGGTACTCGGGTGCAACATTCCAGACGCTTTACTAACACACTCCCGACTTGGAGAGTCAGTGCCTTTAACCTCCTGTTTGGCCCAGTTTGCAATCTCTGCGGAAGATGAACAGGAATAGGGAGAACCAATGACAGACTAGCTGGAGGTGTCTGGACGGGCAAATTTAACTCTCATTTCCCACCAGGAAGAGGAATTAACCAAAGGCTCAGCGTGCCGTCCCGGAACCAGATTAGGGCCTGAAGCCATCCTGCGGTGTTGCGGCCAGCTCACGAGAAAGCGAGTTGAAGAAAGGAGCTCAGGGGCACTGTAATTCACAAACCTGCAGAGTTATAAATGACAGCTATCGTCCAAAAATATACTGAAGTAAGGCTGCCAAGAGGACTTGAAAGCGGGGCAGAATTGCAGGAAACCGATTTCAGGAGGTAGACTGGAATTGCATTGAAAGCATAGGAAAAGAGGCAGAACGTCCACAATGATGCACTTGGCCACAAAGGGCGTATGCGTTTTTTCCTGAATATATTCAGGAAAAAACGCATACGCCCTTTTTGGCCAACCAAGCAAGCTTGCAAAGGAAATCTGCACTACAATGAAGTCTCACTTCCCCCCGGTCAAAAGGGCCATCTGAAAAAAGTGTAAAATCCAGAAAGGCAGGACAGGCCATGGAGAACTGGGAGCCTTGTTATGCTGATGGGCGGGATGTAAATTGCCAACAGCCACTCGGGAGAAGTGTATGGTGTTTCCTGAAACATCTAAAAAACAAAGCAACAGAGCCTAGGGCACTTCCACTTATGGTCCTATAGCTTAGGGAAATTAAAATCAAAAAGACACAGCCACCCCAAAGGTTGGGACGGCTCTGTTTACAAGAACCTGGTTTACGGTACAAGTTCAATATCGCAGAAAGTGAAAAATGGATAAAGAAGTTGTGGTACTTACGTACAATGCAGTATCACTCAGCAATGAAATCTATGTCATCAGGCCCGTAGCAGCATAATGAGTGGATTCAGGTACGATGATTCTAACTGAAATAAGTCACACAGAAAAAGAAACATCATAAGATATCACTAATACACGGAATGTAACCTTGGCTACACAGGAACTGAATTACAAAACAGAACAGGGTCTCAAATTTAGAAACCCAACTTATGCTTGCTTAAGGGGAAAGGTGAGTTGGGGTGCTGCATAAAACCAGAGATTGAAATGAGCACAGATAAAGTTCCTTAAGCCAAATATGGAATAGACAAGAGCTACTCCTTGCTCAACGAAATGGACTCAACACCCCATATTAAATGCCTAAGAGTGTACCTGACTAGGAAGTATCTTAAAACCTATGGATTGCTATGTCTCTGAAAGAGAATCAAGTGTGTGTACAGGGGCATAAACGCAGCAGTGATAGGATTGGAGAGGTTCGGTGAGCAAATGAAGACCCTTTGAAGTCATATTGCATGGTACCCATTCCACGGGTCTCAACTCTCCAGGTTTAAGGTATTCTTCCTTCAGCTAAAACATGCATGTGGAACCCAGAGTATGATCAACCGTGTGATCGGGAGACGTGTTCAAGTATGTGTCAGTTTTCATCTCGTGGTACTCGGGTGCAACATTCCAGAGGCCTTACTAACACTCTCCCGACTTGGAGAGTCAGTGCCTTTAACCTCCTGTTTGGCCCAGTTTGCAATTTCTGCGGAAGATGAACAGGAATAGGGAGAACCAATGACAGACTAGCTGGAGGTGTCTGGACGGGCAAATTTAACTCTCATTTCCCACCAGGAAGAGGAATTAACCAAAGGCTCAGCGTGCCGTGCCGGAACCAGATTAGGGCCTGAAGCCATCCTGCGGTGTTGCGGCCAGCTCACGAGAAAGCGAGTTGAAGAAAGGAGCTCAGGGGCACTGTAATTCACAAACCTGCAGAGTTATAAATGACAGCTATCGTCCAAAAATATACTGAAGTAAGGCTGCCAAGAGGACTTGAAAGCGGGGCAGAATTGCAGGAAACCGATTTCAGGAGGTAGACTGGAATTGCATTGAAAGCATAGGAAAAGAGGCAGAACGTCCACAATGATGCACTTGGCCACAAAGGGCGTATGCGTTTTTTCCTGAATATATTCAGGAAAAAACGCATACGCCCTTTTTGGCCAACCAAGCAAGCTTGCAAAGGAAATCTGCACTACAATGAAGTCTCACTTCCCCCCGGTCAAAAGGGCCATCTGAAAAAAGTGTAAAATCCAGAAAGGCAGGACAGGCCATGGAGAACTGGGAGCCTTGTTATGCTGATGGGCGGGATGTCAATTGCCAACAGCCACTCGGGAGAAGTGTATGGTGTTTCCTGAAACATCTAAAAAACAAAGCAACAGAGCCTAGGGCACTTCCACTTATGGTCCTATAGCTTAGGGAAATTAAAATCAAAAAGACACAGCCACCCCAAAGGTTGGGACGGCTCTGTTTACAAGAACCTGGTTTACGGTACAAGTTCAATATCGCAGAAAGTGAAAAATGGATAAAGAAGTTGTGGTACTTACGTACAATGCAGTATCACTCAGCAATGAAATCTATGTCATCAGGCCCGTAGCAGCATAATGAGTGGATTCAGGTATGATGATTCTAACTGAAATAAGTCACACAGAAAAAGAAACATCATAAGATATCACTAATACACGGAATGTAAACTTGGCTACACAGGAACTGAATTCCAAAACAGAACAGGGTCTCAAATTTAGAAACCCAACTTATGCTTGCTTAAGGGGAAAGGTGAGTTGGGGTGCTGCATAAAACCAGAGATTGAAATGAGCACAGATAAAGTTCCTTAAGCCAAATATGGAATAGACAAGAGCTACTCCTTGCTCAACGAAATGGACTCAACACCCCATATTAAACGCCTAAGAATGTACCTGACTAGGAAGTATCTTAAAACCTATGGATTGCTATGTCTCCGAAAGAGAATCAAGCGTGTGTACAGGGGCATAAACACAGCAGTGATAGGACTGGAGAGGTTCGGTGAGCAAATGAAGACCCTTTGAAGTCATATTGCATGGTACCCATTCCACGGGTCTCAACTCTCCAGGTTTAAGGTATTCTTCCTTCAGCTAAAACATGCATGTGGAACCCAGAGTATGATCAACCGTGTGATCGGGAGACGTGTTCCAATATGTCTCAGTTTTCGTCCCCTGGTACTCGGGTGCAACATTCCAGACGCTTTACTAACACTCTCCCGACTTGGAGAGTCAGTGCCTTTAACCTCCTGTTTGGCCCAGTTTGCAATTTCTGCGGAAGATGAACAGGAATAGGGAGAACCAATGACAGACTAGCTGGAGGTGTGTGGACGGGCAAATTTAACTCTCATTTCCCACCAGGAAGAGGAATTAACCAAAGGCTCAGCGTGCCGTGCCGGAACCAGATTAGGGCCTGAAGCCATCCTGCGGTGTTGCGGCCAGCTCACGAGAAAGCGAGTTGAAGAAAGGAGCTCAGGGGCACTGTAATTCACAAACCTGCAGAGTTATAAATGACAGCTATCGTCCAAAAATATACTGAAGTAAGGCTGCCAAGAGGACTTGAAAGCGGGGCAGAATTGCAGGAAACCGATTTCAGGAGGTAGACTGGAATTGCATTGAAAGCATAGGAAAAGAGGCAGAACGTCCACAATGATGCACTTGGCCACAAAGGGCGTATGCGTTTTTTCCTGAATATATTCAGGAAAAAACGCATACGCCCTTTTTGGCCAACCAAGCAAGCTTGCAAAGGAAATCTGCACTACAATGAAGTCTCACTTCCCCCCGGTCAAAAGGGCCATCTGAAAAAAGTGTAAAATCCAGAAAGGCAGGACAGGCCATGGAGAACTGGGAGCCTTGTTATGCTGATGGGCGGGATGTCAATTGCCAACAGCCACTCGGGAGAAGTGTATGGTGTTTCCTGAAACATCTAAAAAACAAAGCAACAGAGCCTAGGGCACTTCCACTTATGGTCCTATAGCTTAGGGAAATTAAAATCAAAAAGACACAGCCACCCCAAAGGTTGGGACGGCTCTGTTTACAAGAACCTGGTTTACGGTACAAGTTCAATATCGCAGAAAGTGAAAAATGGATAAAGAAGTTGTGGTACTTACGTACAATGCAGTATCACTCAGCAATGAAATCTATGTCATCAGGCCCGTAGCAGCATAATGAGTGGATTCAGGTACGATGATTCTAACTGAAATAAGTCACACAGAAAAAGAAACATCATAAGATATCACTAATACACGGAATGTAAACTTGGCTACACAGGAACTGAATTCCAAAACAGAACAGGGTCTCAAATTTAGAAACCCAACTTATGCTTGCTTAAGGGGAAAGGTGAGTTGGGGTGCTGCATAAAACCAGAGATTGAAATGAGCACAGATAAAGTTCCTTAAGCCAAATATGGAATAGACAAGAGCTACTCCTTGCTCCACGAAATGGACTCAACACCCCATATTAAATGCCTAAGAGTGTACCTGACTAGGAAGTATCTTAAAACCTATGGATTGCTATGTCTCTGAAAGAGAATCAAGTGTGTGTACAGGGGCATAAACGCAGCAGTGATAGGATTGGAGAGGTTCGGTGAGCAAATGAAGACCCTTTGAAGTCATATTGCATGGTACCCATTCCACGGGTCTCAACTCTCCAGGTTTAAGGTATTCTTCCTTCAGCTAAAACATGCATGTGGAACCCAGAGTATGATCAACCGTGTGATCGGGAGACGTGTTCCAATATGTGTCAGTTTTCGTCCCCTGGTACTCAGGTGCAACATTCCAGACGCTTTACTAACACTCTCCCGACTTGGAGAGTCAGTGCCTTTAACCTCCTGTTTGGCCCAGTTTGCAATTTCTGCGGAAGATGAACAGGAATAGGGAGAACCAATGACAGACTAGCTGGAGGTGTGTGGACGGGCAAATTTAACTCTCATTTCCCACCAGGAAGAGGAATTAACCAAAGGCTCAGCGTGCCGTGCCGGAACCAGATTAGGGCCTGAAGCCATCCTGCGGTGTTGCGGCCAGCTCACGAGAAAGCGAGTTGAAGAAAGGAGCTCAGGGGCACTGTAATTCACAAACCTGCAGAGTTATAAATGACAGCTATCGTCCAAAAATATACTGAAGTAAGGCTGCCAAGAGGACTTGAAAGCGGGGCAGAATTGCAGGAAACCGATTTCAGGAGGTAGACTGGAATTGCATTGAAAGCATAGGAAAAGAGGCAGAACGTCCACAATGATGCACTTGGCCACAAAGGGCGTATGCGTTTTTTCCTGAATATATTCAGGAAAAAACGCATACGCCCTTTTTGGCCAACCAAGCGAGGTTGCAAAGGAAATCTGCACTACAATGAAGTCTCACTTCCCCCCGGTCAAAAGGGCCATCTGAAAAAAGTGTAAAATCCAGAAAGGCAGGACAGGCCATGGAGAACTGGGAGCCTTGTTATGCTGATGGGCGGGATGTAAATTGCCAACAGCCACTCGGGAGAAGTGTATGGTGTTTCCTGAAACATCTAAAAAACAAAGCAACAGAGCCTAGGGCAATTCCACTTATGGTCCTATAGCTTAGGGAAATTAAAATCAAAAGACACAGCCACCCCAAAGGTTGGGACGGCTCTGTTTACAAGAACCTGGTTTACGGTACAAGTTCAATATCGCAGAAAGTGAAAAATGGATAAAGAACTTGTGGTACTTACGTACAATGCAATATCACACAGCAATGAAATCTATGTCATCAGGCCCGTAGCAGCATAATGAGTGGATTCAGGTATGATGATTCTAACTGAAATAAGTCACACAGGAAAAGAAACATCATAAGATATCACTAATACACGGAATGTAACTTGGCTATATAGGAACTGAATTACAAAACAGAACAGGGTCTCCAATTTAGAAAACCAACTTATGCTTGCTTAAGTGGAAAGGTGAGTTGGGGTGCTGCATAAAACCAGAGATTGAAATGAGCACAGATAAAGTTCCTTAAGCCAAATATGGAATAGACAAGAGCTACTCCTTGCTCAACGAAATGGATTCAACACCCCATATTAAACACCTAAGAATGTACCTGACTAGGAAGTATCTTAAAACCTATGGATTGCTATGTCTCCGAAAGAGAATCAAGCGTGTGTGCAGGGGCATAATCGCAGCAGTGATAGGACTGGAGAGGTTCAGTGAGCAAATGAAGACCCTTTGAAGTCATATTGCATGGTACCCATTCCACGGGTCTCAACTCTCCAGGTTTAAGGTATTCTTCCTTCAGCTAAAACATGCATGTGGAACCCAGAGTATGATCAACCGTGTGATCGGGAGACGTGTTCCAATATGTCTCAGTTTTCGTCCCCTGGTACTCGGGTGCAACATTCCAGACGCTTTACTAACACTCTCCCGACTTGGAGAGTCAGTGCCTTTAACCTCCTGTTTGGCCCAGTTTGCAATTTCTGCGGAAGATGAACAGGAATAGGGAGAACCAATGACAGACTAGCTGGAGGTGTGTGGACGGGCAAATTTAACTCTCATTTCCCACCAGGAAGAGGAATTAACCAAAGGCTCAGCGTGCCGTGCCGGAACCAGATTAGGGCCTGAAGCCATCCTGCGGTGTTGCGGCCAGCTCACGAGAAAGCGAGTTGAAGAAAGGAGCTCAGGGGCACTGTAATTCACAAACCTGCAGAGTTATAAATGACAGCTATCGTCCAAAAATATACTGAAGTAAGGCTGCCAAGAGGACTTGAAAGCGGGGCAGAATTGCAGGAAACCGATTTCAGGAGGTAGACTGGAATTGCATTGAAAGCATAGGAAAAGAGGCAGAACGTCCACAATGATGCACTTGGCCAAAAAGGGCGTATGCGTTTTTTCCTGAATATATTCAGGAAAAAACGCATACGCCCTTTTTGGCCAACCAAGCAAGCTTGCAAAGGAAATCTGCACTACAATGAAGTCTCACTTCCCCCCGGTCAAAAGGGCCATCTGAAAAAAGTGTAAAATCCAGAAAGGCAGGACAGGCCATGGAGAACTGGGAGCCTTGTTATGCTGATGGGCGGGATGTAAATTGCCAACAGCCACTTGGGAGAAGTGTATGGTGTTTCCTGAAACATCTAAAAAACAAAGCAACAGAGCCTAGGGCACTTCCACTTATGGTCCTATTGCTTAGTTAATTTAAAGTCTAAAAGACACAGCCACCCCAAAGGTTGGGACGGTTCTTTTTACTGGAATCTCTTCTTCGGCACAAGTTAAATATCCCAGAGAGCAAATAATGGATAAGGAAGTTGCGGTACTTATGTACAACAGAATACCACTCAGCAATGAAATCTATGTCACCAGGCCCGTACCAGCATAATGATTGGATTGAGGCACGATGATTCTAAGTGAAATAAGTCACACAGAAAAAGAAACATCATAAGGTATCACTAATACACGGAATGTGAACTTGGCTACACATGAACTGAATTACAAAACAGAACAGGGTCTCAAGTTTAGAAAACTAACTTATGCTTGCTTAAGGGGGAAGGTGAGTTGGGGTGCTGCATTAAACCAGAGTTTGAAATTAGCACAGATACCGTTCCATAAGCCAAATATGGAATAGACAAGACCTACCCCTTGCTCAACGAAATGGATTCAACAATGAGGTATCACCTCACACCTGGTAGAATAGGCATCATAGAAAATCTACAAGCAAGAAATGCTGGAAAGGGTGTGGAGAAAAGGAACCCTCTTCCACTATTGTTGGGAATATAAATTGATACAGTCACTATGGAGAACAATATGGAATTTCTTAAGAAACTAACAATAGAATTACCATATGATACAGCAATCCCACTACTGGACATATACCCAGACAAAACCATAAATCAAAAAGAGACATTCACCGCAATGTTCATTGCATCACTATTTACAATATCGAGGTAATGGAAGCAACCTAAATGCCCACAGACAGACGAATGCATAAAGCCGTGGTACATATATAAAATGGAATATTACTAAGCCATGAAAAGGAATGAAATTGGGTCATTTGTAGAGACGTCGATGCATCTAGAGACTGTCATACAGAGTGAAGTAAGTCAGAGAGAGAAAAACAAATCTTGTATATTCATGCATATATGTGGAACCTAGAAAACCTGTACAGATTAACCATTTTGCAAGGCATAAATAGAGCAACAGATGTAGACAACAAACGTATGGACAACAAGGGGGGAAAGCTGTTGGGGGGGTGGTGGGAGGAGTTGAGAGACTGGGATTGGCATGTATACATTTATATGTATAAAATAGATAACCAATAAGAACCTGCTGTATAAAAATATAAAATAAAATTCAAAATTAAAAAGAAATAAAATTTAAAAAATAGAAAAAACAATTATTCCCTTCACATACATGTATTTATATGAATAAATTATTTCCATGCTTATATCTGTAAATACAAAAAAGAGGAATAAAATCTACCTTGAACCCAAAACGAAAAAGAGAAAAAAAACACAGAACCCACCAGTTCCACAGAGGAAAACCGTATCAGGGCACTTGCTCCAGTTGTAAACAATTCTGAAGTTGGTCAGTGGTGGGGAATCGTCTCCCATTCAGCCAGCAGCCCCCACGCAACAAGCGTCCTCATTGCAAAGCTGGGGCACCGTGCCGAGGCATCTGTGAGTAAACGTGAGCTGAGCCCCAGGCCAGTTGCTGCTGAACTATTCCCACCCATCCCAGGTAAAACACCTGAATATATACAAGGACTTGAAAGCCTAGAGGGAGGGCCATAGAGCCACACGAGTGACAGCATGCCGGCCGACTTGGTGCCTGCAGGCCAGCCAGGATGGTCCTGGCCCTGGGTGCTCTTCTGGAAGATGTCCATTTCCCTGCCTGAGATACCCGTCCTGTCCCTGCCCCCACTGCTTTTTTCCTTCCTCACCTCTGCCCAGGGAGAAATTCCAGCAGCAGGTATGGGTGACACATCTTCTTCTTTAGCAGGTGGCAGCCTGGCAACTGCTGCAGAAAGTCCAGCAGAGCCCCACTCACACTGGGCCACCCACAAAGCCGTGGCCTCTCACTCCCTCCCACCAGCCCAGCCCCGAGACTGCTGACAGGGCAGAGAAAATGGCGTCAGGCACGGCTGCAGGGGCTCTTGCTGCCTGGAGTGGTATTTATAGTGATCTCAACCCAGGCACACCTGGGGAGGGCTGGCCGGCACGGTAAGGCTGCCCAGGTCAGCCAATCATCACCCCTCAGGGGCTCACAGTTGCAGAAAATGGAACTTGCTGAACCGGCCAGGTCCAAGGAACAGGTGTGGGCTCCTGAGAGTCAGGATAGACAAGGGGCTGCAGCTTTGGCTTGTTTTCTAATCATTTTATCTGGCCCATGAGTGGGAGACAACTTCAAGAAAACCCTCTCCTAATGAGAGGAACCCAGGAGTCAGGGAGAGGAGGGGTGGGTGGTGGTTGGAGACAGAGGCCTGGTGCCCCGGGTGCAGTGGAAGTCTCTGGAAGACCAGGTGGAGGGAGGCCTCACGGAGTGATGCCCAGGGTCACAGACCTGTCGCAGCTGCTGTTTGTTAGTTCAAGTCCTGCTCTGAGGTGCTCTGCGTCAGCTCTGAGCGACAGGTGAGCTGGGGGTGCTCTGCAATGAGGGCTATGTGCACGGTTCCTGTGTGCCCAGCCCTGTCACGGTACCTGCAAGGGTAGCTCTGTATCCTGGGAGGGGCCTGACCACGAGAGCCCTGTGGGCTGGGGTGGGGGTGGGGTACCTGCCCAGGTGAGCTCCATATTCTGGGATTGGTCTGACCACGAGAGCCCCATGGGCTGCTGGGGACCTGGTAAAGGATGTCAGGACAGTCAGTGAAGCCACCGAGGATATACCTCCAGTTGCTCCTAATTCCTACACCCTGCTGGTCATTCTACCAACCACCAGGACATGGTATTCTGTATTAGTCTTCAATGATGCCTTCTTTTGTATTCCATTAGTCCCAGAGTCACAAGAAATTTTGGCTTGTGAGTGGCAGGACTCAACATACAACTAAAACAATACTTCCGGGCCGTCTGGCCCCAAGGGTGCAAAAATTCCCACACCATCTTTGGGGAAAGCTTAGCTAAAGACCTAAAAGTTCTACCTCTGGAAAAGGAAACCCTCCTTCAATATGCAGACGACATTCTGATCGCCAGCCCTACTAAGGAGGCCTCTGAACTACCAAGCCAATAAAGGATAGAAGTTGTCCAAGAAAAAGCTCAAATATCACAGACTGCCGTGACCTGCCTGGGCTTCATTCTCACAGAAGGTTGGAGAAGTCCATCCCAGGAAAGGGAAGAAACCATTTTCAGCCTTACCCCTTTCTAAAACTAGAAGACAGCTTAGGGGTTCCTGGGGAGGCCAGGGTTTGCTGCTTCTGGATCCCTAACTACAGTCTACTAGCTGGGCCTCTATATGAAACACTGAAAGGAAAAGATGATGATCCTTTTGAATAGAATCCAGAAGTGGCCTTTCAAGAATGGAAAGAGCAGTCAATTCAGACCCTTGCCCTGGAACTCCCTAATTTAGCTAAACCCTTTGACCTTTACATTCCCGGTGAAAGGTGAATCGCCATTGGAGAATTAGTGCAAAACCTGGGACCACTTGAAATGGAACAATGCAAGAATGCCATCCAGGTAGGATAAACTATGGTCACCAAGGGGCTTGGCCCACTGCCACATCTGGCCAAGATACTGGCGGTATCTAAAACCCTGGAAATCAGCAGCCCAAAAGGCCACCTCCCTCCTAAGGGAAAAGGACCCCACGTGGTGATCCTAACCACCAACCATGCCCTGAAGTTGCAGGGTTCGCTCCGTGGGCACACCGACCTCGAGTGAGGAGGCCCTCCAACTCCAACATCCAGAGAGATAACCGGGGGCAACAGGGCACCATGACGACTCGTGTGAACATCACTTGACCTGGACTTTCTCTCATAAAACAACAAGAGTGTGTCCCAAAAGAGTAGACTACTGCTTGCAGGACTTACTGCACCCAGAGGGGAGCTAATAATCTTGGCGGGGGAGCCGTATATCACACTGTCACCATAGAAAAGCCTACAGACACCGTGATGATGGTGGCCAGTAAGACCGGCTGGACTCTTGTTTACTTCAAAAGGCTGTTGGCTCAGTGGCCATCATGGTCCTTGATCACCACTGACCCTGGACTGTCTGGGAGTTGAGCGGGCAGGGCTCTGACACCTGGTGCTGTTTGTACGTTAATTCAGGGGCCTAATTGAAGAAAGCGCAGACTACTGGTCAGAGCATCTAGGCTGGCAGAAACGGTCGGCCTAAGGTGGCCGAACAAATGTGGGGCGGGGTGAAACCGGCCCCCACAGCGTCTCTGCACATCTCTTTCCTGGACCCTTGAAGGTCATTAGAATCTATAACACTTCCAATGCTGGTGCTCAGGTGGACGAGCAGGGAGGCAGGGGGCCTGGGGACAATCAACGTCACCTGGAGGCTGCTGGGGAGAAGCTCTGACCCTCGCCCCAGGGTATGAGGGCTCCCAACTCAGCACTCAGCAGTTACAGAAGAAGGGTCTGCACCCTCATTACTCCAAGAATGAGGAACGGGACAAAAGGCAGAGGGGGGGTTTGTCCCCAGCAAAGCCCATTAAAAATCCCTGGGAGATAAAAATAGAATCTGGGCAATAAAGTCAAGTCTAACCTTTTTTATCCTTTGTGCTTTGTCTAATTTCACGTGCTCCTAGGGTCCCGCATGCAGAGGTTCCACACCCGGCACTTCAGACCAGATTTCCTAGTGCAGAATGGCTGGGTCGACACCTCAGCTCCTGGGGCCCAGTGCAGACTCTGCGATATAGAGCCTGAGCTACAGCCAACCCGGCCCTCGAGAGCTCCGCCCCCTCCCTCCCACTGACTCTGACAGGATCTCTACACAGCAGCCCAGCCCACAGCCCACGGGGTAGTACATGCTCTCACCTCTCCATTCTCTGATCAAAATATAAAGTTTCCTTTGCTTGTGAACCAAACTCAGTCTCGATCTGTTGGCCCCAATGACACTGGGCAGGGGGACACTTGTTGGGGTCCACTCTGGAGGATCAGTAACAGAAATTGAGACTATTGTAACCTCAATGAACAGATGTGTGAGCCAAAGTGTAGTTAACATAGAACAGTGTATAAGGCTCGGGTAAAATAAGATGTTTCTAACACTTCCATTGGATATTTCCATCACTTTATTATAAGCAAGTTCAGTGAAAAGGTTTGTCTTATTTGTCAGCTCAATATTAGAGAAATGAAGTGATTTCTTTCCAAGGATGTACATCTAATAATCTTGGTTAAACCTTCAATCTTGTTTTAAATGCTTTTCCATTGAAAATGATACCTCTCTTTCAGCTCCCCCATTTCTGAGAAGTATAAAATCTTATAATTTATTATTACCAAAGGGGAAAGGTGGGAGGAGGGATAAATTAACAGTTTGGGATTAACACATACACACTGCTATGTATAAAATAGATCATCAACAAGGAACTACTGTATAGCACAGGGAACTACACTCAACATTTTGCAATAACCTATAAGGGGAAATAATCTGAAAAAGAATAGATATTTTTATTGACATCATCTATCAATGACAGTTAAAGTGTAACCTAAGGGAAGCTGGTGGTGAGTGCTTCTGACCCTGAAGACTTCAATCATCTAAAGTTTGGACTCTGCCTACTTCCCAAGGCCCTTAATGAACATATGTGTAGCCGTAGCTTAAAAAATTCCCCAGTTTGGGTTTCGGGGAGACACTGATTTTGAAAAAGCCCTGGTGTTCTCCTTACATGAATGGGACTCTTCCTACTGCTAAAACATGTCTGTCACACCCAGAGGATGGTATACCGTCTGATCGGGAAGAGTTTGGAAAAGGCATCTCATCTCCTCATCTCCTGGTGCTCGGGTTCACCCCTCCAGCGTCTTTACTAACAGTCTCCCCACTTGGAGATGTCAGCACTGTCAACATCCTGTTGCGTACAGTTTGGAATTTGTCCAGAGGATGAAGCGGAAGGATGAGGAACAATGAGAGGCAAGTCCTACGTGTTCAGACAGGCACATGTCACTCTAATTTCCAATCAGGAAGACGAATTGACCAAAGGCTAGGGTTGCCCATGGAAACAGTATAGGGCTTGAGGAAATCCCGCTGCTTTGTGGCCAGTTCCCATAAACACAAGTTGAACAATAGAACTCAGGGGCAGTAAAATTCACAAAACTGCAGAGTTGAAAATATCCATCACTGAAAAATGTCTTGAGGAAAGTCAGAGAAAAGGACTTGTAAGCAAGGGAGAATGGCAGGAAAGGGATTTGAGGAGGTAGAAAGGACTCGCCATTAAGCACAAGAAAAGGAGCTGAACATTGCCAACATTGCAGTTGGCCAAAAAGGGTGTATGCGTTTTTTTGTGTATATATTCAAGAAAAGAGCGTACACCTTTTTAGCCAACCAAACAGGTGGGCACTGGAAGTCAATACTACAAAAGACATCACTTCGCATCAGTCAGAAGAGCCATCCTCATAAAGCGTAAACAACAGAAATGCAGGACAGGGCAAGGAGAAGAGGGAGCCCTGTGAGACTTATAGTGGAAATGTATATTGCCAACGGCCATTCTGGAGAAGTGTATTGTGTTTACTAAAGCATCTAAACAATGAGCTACAGAGCATAGGGCACTTGCACTCATGGGCGTATATCTTGGGAAAAACAAAAATCGAGAGGACACAGGCACCCCAATGTTTACCCCCTCTCTGTTTAAAAGATCCTCGACTAGGATATAACTTAAATGTCTCTGGAGGGAAAAAATGGATAGAGATGTGGTACTTAGGTAGAGTGGAATATTATTCAGCCTGGAAATCAATGAAATATGGCCAGCTGTAACAACTCCGGAGGAGTTACGTATGATCATTCTAAGTGACAGAATTCAAAAAGAAGAAGACACATATCATAAGATATCACTTAAAGGTGGAATCCAAAATGGCTACACATGAAATAAATTACAAAACAAAAACATAGTCAAATATGTAGAAAACACGCATAAGGCTGCTAAACGGGAAAGGTGGGGAGGGGTGAGGCATCATCCAGGAGGTTGAAATTAGCAAAGATACCATTCCAAATACCAAACTGATAATCAACAAGGCCTACACGGTAGCTAAAAGAACTGCACTCAGCACACTCAAGTCACCGGAAAAGAATATATACGACTGGTAAGAATCTGAAAGAGAATTTATTGATGTCTCTCTGTACGTGAATCAAGTGGATGTACAGCAGCAAGAAACAGAGCTTTGAAAATCAGCTGTAACCAATATAGTAATAAATTGAAAAAAATAAACGACAGAGAGACAGAGAAAACCTCTTACAACTTTTCCTCAGGGACGGTGATGCAACATGGATTGAACACATCTAGACCCACAGCAGGATGAGACATAAGGCTGGAAACTGTTTGCGCTAAGAGAAATGTGAGGTTGGGTGAGGAAATGCACACCCTTTAAAGTAATACTACCTGGTACCCATTCAATGGGTCCCAAATCTGCAGGTTCAAGGGATCTTCCTACAGCTAAAACATGCATGGAAAACCCAGAGGACTGTACACCATGTGATCGGGAGATGTGTCTAAAATGCACCTCATTTATCCTCTCCTGGTGCTCCTGTTCACCATTCCAGCCACGTTACTTAGAAGCTCCCCACTTGGAGAATCAGCACATTTAAACTTCTGTTTCACACATTTTGCAAATTGTGAGGAGGATGAACGGGAAGAGGGGGAACCAATGAGAGAAGAGTTGTAGGGGTTTGGACGGGCACATATCACTCTAATTTCCCATTAAGAATAAGAATTAAAAAAAGGCTCAGCCTGCCTCGCCGGAGCCAAAATAGGGCCTGAAGCAATCCTGCGCGTTTGAGGCCAGCTCACAAAAGAGCAACTTAAAACATGGAGCTCAGGGTCACTGCAATTCACAAACCTGCAGAGTTATAAATGAAAACTAACGTCCAAAAATATGTTGAGGTAAGGCAAAGAAGAGGATCTGAATGCAAGACAGAATTGCAAGAAACAGATTTCAAGAGATAGATTGGACTCGTCTTTAACGCACATGAAAAGCGGCAGAATTTCGACAATGATGCAGTTGGCCCAAAAGGGCGTATGCGATTTTTCCTGATTATATCCAGGAAAAAACGCATACGCACTTTATGGGCAACGAAGCAAGCAAGCAATGCAAATGTGCACAACAAAGAAGTCTCATTTCCCACCGGTCAAAAGGGCCATCCTAAAAAATTGTAAAAACCAGAAATGCAGGACAGGCCATGGAGAACAGGGAGCCTTTATACGCTGATGGGCAGTGTGTGAACTGCCGAGAGCCACTCTGGAGAAGTGTATGGTGGTTCCTAAATCATCTAAAAACAGAGCTACAGAGCATAGGACACTTCCAATCATGGGAGTATATCTAGGGAAGTCTAAAAATCAACAAGACACAAGCACACCACAGTTTAGGGCTACTCTGTTTACAAGAACCTCAACTTCAGTACACCTTAAATATCCCAGGAAAGAGAACAATGGATAAAGAAGATGTGGTACTTATGTACAATGGAATATCTCTTCACCATGAAATCAATGTAATAAGGCTAGTAGAAGGATAAAGAGTGGATTTAGGTCCGATAATACTACTTGAAATAAGTCAAACAGAAAAAGAAACATATCATAAGATATCACTTATAGAGGGAGGGTAAATATGGCTGCACAAGAAATGAATTACAGAACAGAACAGTGTCTCACATTTAGAAAACACACTTATGTCAGCTTAAGGGGAAAGGAGAGGTGGGGTGATGCATAAAACCAGAGTTTGAAATTAGCACAGATACCGTTCAAGAAACCAAATAGGTATTAGACAAGATCTACACCTTGCTCAATGAACTGGCCTCAACACACCCTATACACCGCAGAGAAATATATCTGAGTAATAAGAATCTTAAAACCCATGTATTGATATATCTCCATAAGGGAATCAAGTGTGTGCAAAGCGGCACAAACACAGCAGTGAAAATGAGCTAAACCCCATTATAGAAATAAATTTTAAAAACAAAACGCAGAAACAATGAAAGAGAGAAAAATTCTTACAAAATTCGCTCAGGGGCTGTGATGCAACCTGGATTGACCACATATAAACCCACAGCTGGATAAGACATAAGGCTGGACACTTGGGGCTGAGAGGATTGGTGAGCTTTGGTGAGCAACTGCCGAAAGTTTAATGCAATACTTCATGCTACTCATTCCAAGGGTCCCAACACTCCAGGTTGAAGGGAATCTTCCTACAGCTAAACCATGCTTGGGAAACCCAGCGACTGGTATACCATATGATCGGGAAAGGTTTCTAAAACGCACCACATTTTTCCTCTCCTGGGGCTCCGGATCGACATTCCAGCCGCTTTACTAACAACATCCCCACAAGGAGAGTCAATGCCTTTAAGTTCTGGTATCGCACAGTCTTCAGTTAGTGCGGAGGATGAATGGGAATAGGGGGAACCAGTGAGAAACTAGCTGTAGCGGTTTCAATGGGCACATGTCACTCTAATTTCACATCAGTAAGAAGAATGAACCAAAGGCACAGCAAGGTGCCCCAGAAGAAGAATAGGGCTTCAAGGAATCCTGTGGTTATGGGGCAAGATCACAAAACTAAGAGCTGAAAAATGGAGCTAAGGGCCACTGCAATTCAAAAACCTGACTTGCCCAAAAAGGGCGTATGCGTTTTTTCCTGAATATATTCAGGAAAAAACGCATACGCCCTTTTTGGCCAACCAAGCAAGCTTGCAAAGGAAATCTGCACTACAATGAAGTCTCAATTCCCCCTGGTCAAAAGGGCCATCTGAAAAAAGTGTAAAATCCATAAAGGCAGGACAGGCCATGGAGAACTGGGAGCCATCTTATGCTGATGGGCAGGATGTAAATTGCCAACAGCCACTCTGGAGAAGTGTTTGGTGTTTCCTGAAACATCTAAAAAACAAAGCAACAGAGCCTAGGGCACTTCCACTTATGGTCCTATAGTTTAGGGCAATTAAAATCAAAAAGACACAGCCACCCCAAAGTTTGGGACGGCTCTGTTTACAAGAACCTCATATACGGTACAAGTTCAATATCGCAGAAAGTGAAAAATGGATAAAGAAGTTGTGGTACTTACGTACAATGCAATATCACTCAGCAATGAAATCTATGTCATCAGGCCCGTAGCAGCATGATGAGTGGACTAAGTACGATGAATCTAACTGAAATAAGTCACACAGAAAAAGAAACATCATAAGGTATCACTAATACACGGAATGTAAACTTGGCTACACAGGAACTGAATTCCAAAACAGAACAGGGTCTCAAATTTAGAAAACCAACTTATGCTTGCTTAAGGGGAAAGGTGAGTTGGGGTGCTGCATAAAACCAGAGATTGAAATGAGCACAGATAAAGTTCCTTAAGCCAAATATGGAATAGACAAGAGCTACTCCTTGCTCAACGAAATGGACTCAACACCCCATATTCAACGCCCAGGAATATACCTGACTAGTAAGAATCATAAAACCTATGGATTTATATATCTCTGTAAGAGAATCAAGAGTGTGTACAGCTCCATTAAAGCAGTGAAAATCAGGTAAATACCATAATAAAAATAAATTTCTTAAACAAAACACAATGACAGTGAAATAGAGAGAAATACTTAAGTAATCATTCAAGGCTTCTGATGCAACCTGCATTTACCACATCTACACCCAGAGCTGGGTGACACATAAGGCTGGACACTTGGGGCTCATAAGATTGGTGAGGTTCGGTGAGCAAATGAAGACCTTTGAAGTCATATTGCATGGTACCCATTCCATGGGTCTCAACTCTCCAGGTTTAAGGGATACTTCCTTCAGCTAAAACATGCATGTGGAACCCAGAGTATGATCAACCGTGTGATCGTGAGACGTGTTCCAATATGTGTCAGTTTTCGTCCCCTGGTATTCGGGTGCAACATGCCAGACGCTTTACTAACACTCTCCCGACTTGGAGAGTCAGTGCCTTTAACCTCCTGTTTGGCCCAGTTTGCAATTTCTGCGGAAGATGAACAGGAATAGGGAGAACCAATGACAGACTAGCTGGAGGTGTCTGGACGGGCAAATTTAACTCTCATTTCCCACCAGGAAGAGGAATTAACCAAAGGCTCAGCGTGCCGTGCCGGAACCAGATTAGGGCCTGAAGCCATCCTGCGGTGTTGCGGCCAGCTCACGAGAAAGCGAGTTGAAGAAAGGAGCTCAGGGGCACTGTAATTCACAAACCTGCAGAGTTATAAATGACAGCTATCGTCCAAAAATATACTGAAGTAAGGCTGCCAAGAGGACTTGAAAGCGGGGCAGAATTGCAGGAAACCGATTTCAGGAGGTAGACTGGAATTGCATTGAAAGCATAGGAAAAGAGGCAGAACGTCCACAATGATGCACTTGGCCACAAAGGGCGTATGCGTTTTTTCCTGAATATATTCAGGAAAAAACGCATACGCCCTTTTTGGCCAACCAAGCAAGCTTGCAAAGGAAATCTGCACTACAATGAAGTCTCACTTCCCCCTGGTCAAAAGGGCCATCTGAAAAAAGTGTAAAATCCAGAAAGGCAGGACAGGCCATGGAGAACTGGGAGCCTTGTTATGCTGATGGGCGGGATGTAAATTGCCAACAGCCACTCGGGAGAAGTGTATGGTGTTTCCTGAAACATCTAAAAAACAAAGCAACAGAGCCTAGGGCACTTCCACTTATGGTCCTATAGCTTAGGGAAATTAAAATCAAAAAGACACAGCCACCCCAAAGGTTGGGACGGCTCTGTTTACAAGAACCTGGTTTACGGTACAAGTTCAATATCGCAGAAAGTGAAAAATGGATAAAGAAGTTGTGGTACTTACGTACAATGCAGTATCACTCAGCAATGAAATCTATGTCATCAGGCCCGTAGCAGCATAATGAGTGGATTCAGGTACGATGATTCTAACTGAAATAAGTCACACAGAAAAAGAAACATCATAAGATATCACTAATACACGGAATGTAACCTTGGTTACACAGGAACTGAATTACAAAACAGAACAGGGTCTCAAATTTAGAAACCCAACTTATGCTTGCTTAAGGGGAAAGGTGAGTTGGGGTGCTGCATAAAACCAGAGATTGAAATGAGCACAGATAAAGTTCCTTAAGCCAAATATGGAATAGACAAGAGCTACTCCTTGCTCCACGAAATGGACTCAACACCCCATATTAAATGCCTAAGAGTGTACCTGACTAGGAAGTATCTTAAAACCTATGGATTGCTATGTCTCTGAAAGAGAATCAAGTGTGTGTACAGGGGCATAAACGCAGCAGTGATAGGATTGGAGAGGTTCGGTGAGCAAATGAAGACCCTTTGAAGTCATATTGCATGGTACCCATTCCACGGGTCTCAACTCTCCAGGTTGAAGGTATTCTTCCTTCAGCTAAAACATGCATGTGGAACCCAGAGTATGATCAACCATGTGATCGGGAGACGTGTTCAAGTATGTGTCAGTTTTCATCCCGTGGTACTCGGGTGCAACATTCCAGAGGCCTTACTAACACTCTCCCGACTTGGAGAGTCAGTGCCTTTAACCTCCTGTTTGGCCCAGTTTGCAATTTCTGCGGAAGATGAACAGGAATAGGGAGAACCAATGACAGACTAGCTGGAGGTGTCTGGACGGGCAAATTTAACTCTCATTTCCCACCAGGAAGAGGAATTAACCAAAGGCTCAGCGTGCCGTGCCGGAACCAGATTAGGGCCTGAAGCCATCCTGCGGTGTTGCGGCCAGCTCACGAGAAAGCGAGTTGAAGAAAGGAGCTCAGGGGCACTGTAATTCACAAACCTGCAGAGTTATAAATGACAGCTATCGTCCAAAAATATACTGAAGTAAGGCTGCCAAGAGGACTTGAAAGCGGGGCAGAATTGCAGGAAACCGATTTCAGGAGGTAGACTGGAATTGCATTGAAAGCATAGGAAAAGAGGCAGAACGTCCACAATGATGCACTTGGCCACAAAGGGCGTATGCGTTTTTTCCTGAATATATTCAGGAAAAAACGCATACGCCCTTTTTGGCCAACCAAGCAAGCTTGCAAAGGAAATCTGCACTACAATGAAATCTCACTTCCCCCCGGTCAAAAGGGCCATCTGAAAAAAGTGTAAAATCCAGAAAGGCAGGACAGGCCATGGAGAACTGGGAGCCTTGTTATGCTGATGGGCGGGATGTAAATTGCCAACAGCCACTCGGGAGAAGTGTATGGTGTTTCCTGAAACATCTAAAAAACAAAGCAACAGAGCCTAGGGCACTTCCACTTATGGTCCTATAGCTTAGGGAAATTAAAATCAAAAAGACAGAGCCACCCAAAAGGTTGGGACGGCTCTGTTTACAAGAACCTGGTTTACGGTACAAGTTCAATATCGCAGAAAGTGAAAAATGGATAAAGAAGTTGTGGTACTTACGTACAATGCAGTATCACTCAGCAATGAAATCTATGTCATCAGGCCCGTAGCAGCATAATGAGTGGATTCAGGTACGATGATTCTAACTGAAATAAGTCACACAGAAAAAGAAACATCATAAGATATCACTAATACACGGAATGTAAACTTGGCTACAGAGGAACTGAATTACAAAACAGAACAGGGTCTCAAATTTAGAAAACCAACTTATGCTTGCTTAAGGGGAAAGGTGAGTTGGGGTGCTGCATAAAACCAGAGATTGAAATGAGCACAGATAAAGTTCCTTAAGCCAAATATGGAATAGACAAGAGCTACTCCTTGCTCCACGAAATGGACTCAACACCCCATATTAAATGCCTAAGAGTGTACCTGACTAGGAAGTATCTTAAAACCTATGGATTGCTATGTCTCTGAAAGAGAATCAAGTGTGTGTACAGGGGCATAAACGCAGCAGTGATAGGATTGGAGAGGTTCGGTGAGCAAATGAAGACCCTTTGAAGTCATATTGCATGGTACCCATTCCACGGGTCTCAACTCTCCAGGTTTAAGGTATTCTTCCTTCAGCTAAAACATGCATGTGGAACCCAGAGTATGATCAACCATGTGATCGGGAGACGTGTTCAAGTATGTGTCAGTTTTCATCCCGTGGTACTCGGGTGCAACATTCCAGAGGCCTTACTAACACTCTCCCGACTTGGAGAGTCAGTGCCTTTAACCTCCTGTTTGGCCCAGTTTGCAATTTCTGCGGAAGATGAACAGGAATAGGGAGAACCAATGACAGACTAGCTGGAGGTGTCTGGACGGGCAAATTTAACTCTCATTTCCCACCAGGAAGAGGAATTAACCAAAGGCTCAGCGTGCCGTGCCAGAACCAGATTAGGGCCTGAAGCCATCCTGCGGTGTTGCGGCCAGCTCACGAGAAAGCGAGTTGAAGAAAGGAGCTCAGGGGCACTGTAATTCACAAACCTGCAGAGTTATAAATGACAGCTATCGTCCAAAAATATACTGAAGTAAGGCTGCCAAGAGGACTTGAAAGCGGGGCAGAATTGCAGGAAACCGATTTCAGGAGGTAGACTGGAATTGCATTGAAAGCATAGGAAAAGAGGCAGAACGTCCACAATGATGCACTTGGCCACAAAGGGCGTATGCGTTTTTTCCTGAATATATTCAGGAAAAAACGCATACGCCCTTTTTGGCCAACCAAGCAAGCTTGCAAAGGAAATCTGCACTACAATGAAATCTCACTTCCCCCCGGTCAAAAGGGCCATCTGAAAAAAGTGTAAAATCCAGAAAGGCAGGACAGGCCATGGAGAACTGGGAGCCTTGTTATGCTGATGGGCGGGATGTAAATTGCCAACAGCCACTCGGGAGAAGTGTATGGTGTTTCCTGAAACATCTAAAAAACAAAGCAACAGAGCCTAGGGCACTTCCACTTATGGTCCTATAGCTTAGGGAAATTAAAATCAAAAAGACAGAGCCACCCAAAAGGTTGGGACGGCTCTGTTTACAAGAACCTGGTTTACGGTACAAGTTCAATATCGCAGAAAGTGAAAAATGGATAAAGAAGTTGTGGTACTTACGTACAATGCAGTATCACTCAGCAATGAAATCTATGTCATCAGGCCCGTAGCAGCATAATGAGTGGATTCAGGTACGATGATTCTAACTGAAATAAGTCACACAGAAAAAGAAACATCATAAGATATCACTAATACACGGAATGTAAACTTGGCTACAGAGGAACTGAATTACAAAACAGAACAGGGTCTCAAATTTAGAAAACCAACTTATGCTTGCTTAAGGGGAAAGGTGAGTTGGGGTGCTGCATAAAACCAGAGATTGAAATGAGCACAGATAAAGTTCCTTAAGCCAAATATGGAATAGACAAGAGCTACTCCTTGCTCCACGAAATGGACTCAACACCCCATATTAAATGCCTAAGAGTGTACCTGACTAGGAAGTATCTTAAAACCTATGGATTGCTATGTCTCTGAAAGAGAATCAAGTGTGTGTACAGGGGCATAAACGCAGCAGTGATAGGATTGGAGAGGTTCGGTGAGCAAATGAAGACCCTTTGAAGTCATATTGCATGGTACCCATTCCACGGGTCTCAACTCTCCAGGTTTAAGGTATTCTTCCTTCAGCTAAAACATGCATGTGGAACCCAGAGTATGATCAACCGTGTGATCGGGAGATGTGTTCCAATATGTCTCAGTTTTCGTCCCCTGGTACTCGGGTACAACATTCCAGACGCTTTACTAACACTCTCCCGACTTGGAGAGTCAGCGGCTTTAACCTCCTGTTTGGCCCAGTTTGCAATTTCTGCGGAAGATGAACAGGAATAGGGAGAACCAATGACAGACTAGCTGGAGGTGTCTGGACGGGCAAATTTAACTCTCATTTCCCACCAGGAAGAGGAATTAACCAAAGGCTCAGCGTGCCGTGCCGGAACCAGATTAGGGCCTGAAGCCATCCTGCGGTGTTGTGGCCAGCTCACGAGAAAGCGAGTTGAAGAATGGAGCTCAGGGCCACTGTAATTCACAAACCTGCAGAGTTATAAATGACAGTTATCGTCCAAAAATATACTGAAGTAAGGCTGCCAAGAGGACTTGAAAGCGGGGCAGAATTGCAGGAAACGGATTTCAGGAGGTAGACTGGAATTGCATTTAAAGCATAGGAAAAGAGGCAGAACGTCCACAATGATGCACTTGGCCAAAAAGGGCATATGCGTTTTTTCCTGAATATATTCAGGAAAAAACGCATACGCCCTTTTTGGCCAACCAAGCAAGCTTGCAAAGGAAATCTGCACTACAATGAAGTCTCGCTTCCCCCTGGTCAAAAGGGCCATCTGAAAAAAGTGTGAAATCCAGAAAGGCAGGACAGGCCATGGAGAACTGGGAGCCTTGTTATGCTGATGGGCGGGATGTAAATTGCCAACAGCCACTTGGGAGAAGTGTATGGTGTTTCCTGAAACATCTAAAAAACAAAGCAACAGAGCCTAGGGCACTTCCACTTATGGTCCTATAGCTTAGGGAAATTAAAATCAAAAAGACAGAGCCACCCCAAAGGTTGGGACGGCTCTGTTTACAAGAACCTGGTTTACGGTACAAGTTCAATATCGCAGAAAGTGAAAAATGGATAAAGAAGTTGTGGTACTTACGTACAATGCAATATCACACAGCAAGGAAATCTATGTCATCAGGCCCGTAGCAGCATAATAAGTGGATTCAGGTATGATGATTCTAACTGAAATAAGTCACACAGAAAGAGAAACATCATAAGATATCACTAATACACGGAATGTAAACTTGGCTACATCGGAACTGAATTACAATACAGAACAGGGTCTCAAATTCAGAAACCCAACTTATGCTTGCTTAAGGGGAAAGGTGAGTTGGGGTGCTGCATAAAACCAGAGATTGAATTGAGCACAGATAAAGTTCCTTAAGCCAAATATGGAATAGACAAGAGCTACTCCTTGCTCAACGAAATGGACTCAACACCCCATATTAAATGCCTAAGAGTGTACCTGACTAGGAAGTATCTTAAAACCTATGGATTGCTATGTCTCCGAAAGAGAATCAAGCGTGTGTACAGGGGCATAAACGCAGCAGGAATAGGACTGGAGAAGTTCGGTGAGCAAATGAAGACCCTTTGAAGTCATATTGCATGGTACCCATTCCACGGGTCTCAACTCTCCAGGTTGAAGGTATTCTTCCTTCAGCTAAAACATGCATGTGGAACCCAGAGTATGATCAACCGTGTGATCGGGAGACGTGTTCCAATATGTGTCAGTTTCCGTCCCCTGGTACTCGGGTGCAACATTCCAGACGCTTTACTAACACTCTCCCGACTTGGAGTGTCAGCGCCTTTAACCTCCTGTTTGGCCCAGTTTGCATTTTCTGCGGAAGATGAACAGGAATAGGGAGAACCAATGACAGACTAGATGGAGGTGTCTGGACGGGCAAATTTAACTCTCATTTCCCACCAGGAAGAGGAATTAACCAAAGGCTCAACGTGCCGTGCCGGAACCAGATTAGGGCCTGAAGCCATCCTGCGGTGTTGCGGCCAGCTCACGAGAAAGCGAGTTGAAGAAAGGAGCTCAGGGGCACTGTAATTTACAAACCTGCAGAGTTATAAATGACAGCTATCGTCCAAAAATATACTGAAGTAAGGCTGCCAAGAGGACTTGAAAGCGGGGCAGAATTGCAGGAAACCGATTTCAGGAGGTACACTGGAATTGCATTTAAAGCATAGGAAAAGAGGCAGAACGTCCACAATGATGCACTTGGCCAAAAAGGGCGTATGCGTTTTTTCCTGAATATATTCAGGAAAAAACGCATACGCCCTTTTTGGCCAACCAAGCAAGCTTGCAAAGGAAATCTGCACTACAATGAAGTCTCACTTCCCTCTGGTCAAAAGGGCCATCTGAAAAAAGTGTAAAATCCAGAAAGGCAGGACAGGCCATGGAGAACTGGGAGCCTTGTTATGCTGATGGGCGGGATGTAAATTGCCAACAGCCACTCGGGAGAAGTGTATGGTGTTTCCTGAAACATCTAAAAAACAAAGCAACAGAGCCTAGGGCACTTCCACTTATGGTCCTATAGCTTAGGGAAATTAAAATCAAAAAGACACAGCCACCCCAAAGGTTGGGACGGCTCTGTTTACAAGAACCTGGTTTACGGTACAAGTTCAATATCTCAGAAAGTGAAAAATGGATAAAGAAGTTGTGGTACTTACGTACAATGCAGTATCACTCAGCAATGAAATCTATGTCATCAGGCCCGTAGCAGCATAATGAGTGGATTCAGGTATGATGATTCTAACTGAAATAAGTCACACAGAAAGAGAAACATCATAAGATATCACTATTACACGGAATGTAAACTTGGCTACACAGGAACTGAATTACAAAACAGAACAGGGTCTCAAATTTAGAAACCCAACTTATGCTTCCTTAAGGGGAAAGGTGAGTTGGGGTAATGCATAAAACCAGAGATTGAAATGAGCACAGATAAAGTTCCTTAAGCCAAATATGGAATAGACAAGAGCTATTCCTTGCTCAACGAAATGGACTCAACACCCCATATTATACGCCTAAGAATGTACCTGACTAGGAAATATCTTAAAACCTATGGACTGCTATGTCTCCGAAAGAGAATCAAGCGAGTGTACAGGGGCATAAACGCAGCAGTGATAGGATTGGAGAGGTTCGGTGAGCAAATGAAGACCCTTTGAAGTCATATTGCATGGTACCCATTCCACGGGTCTCAACTCTCCAGGTTTAAGGTATTCTTCCTTCAGCTAAAACATGCATGTGGAACCCAGAGTATGATCAACCGTGTGATCGGGAGATGTGTTCCAATATGTCTCAGTTTTCGTCCCCTGGTACTCGGGTACAACATTCCAGACGCTTTACTAACACTCTCCCGACTTGGAGAGTCAGCGGCTTTAACCTCCTGTTTGGCCCAGTTTGCAATTTCTGCGGAAGATGAACAGGAATAGGGAGAACCAATGAGAGACTAGCTGGAGGTGTCTGGACGGGCAAATTTAACTCTCATTTCCCACCAGGAAGAGGAATTAACCAAAGGCTCAGCGTGCCGTGCCGGAACCAGATTAGGGCCTGAAGCCATCCTGCGGTGTTGTGGCCAGCTCACGAGAAAGCGAGTTGAAGAAAGGAGCTCAGGGCCACTGTAATTCACAAACCTGCAGAGTTATAAATGACAGCTATCGTCCAAAAATATACTGAAGTAAGGCTGCCAAGAGGACTTGAAAGCGGGGCAGAATTGCAGGAAACCGATTTCAGGAGGTAGACTGGAATTGCATTGAAAGCATAGGAAAAGAGGCAGAACGTCCACAATGATGCACTTGGCCAAAAAGGGCGTATGCGTTTTTTCCTGAATATATTCAGGAAAAAACGCATACGCCCTTTTTGGCCAACCAAGCAAGCTTGCAAAGGAAATCTGCACTACAATGAAGTCTCACTTCCCCCCGGTCAAAAGGGCCATCTGAAAAAAGTGTGAAATCCAGAAAGGCAGGACAGGCCATGGAGAACTGGGAGCCTTGTTATGCTGATGGGCGGGATGTAAATTGCCAACAGCCACTTGGGAGAAGTGTATGGTGTTTCCTGAAACATCTAAAAAACAAAGCAACAGAGCCTAGGGCACTTCCACTTATGGTCCTATAGCTTAGGGAAATTAAAATCAAAAAGACAGAGCCACCCCAAAGGTTGGGACGGCTCTGTTTACAAGAACCTGGTTTACGGTACAAGTTCAATATCGCAGAAAGTGAAAAATGGATAAAGAAGTTGTGGTACTTACGTACAATGCAATATCACACAGCAAGGAAATCTATGTCATCAGGCCAGTAGCAGCATAATAAGTGGATTCAGGTATGATGATTCTAACTGAAATAAGTCACACAGAAAGAGAAACATCATAAGATATCACTAATACACGGAATGTAAACTTGGCTACATCGGAACTGAATTACAATACAGAACAGGGTCTCAAATTTAGAAACCCAACTTATGCTTGCTTAAGGGGAAAGGTGAGTTGGGGTGCTGCATAAAACCAGAGATTGAATTGAGCACAGATCAAGTTCCTTAAGCCAAATATGGAATAGACAAGAGCTACTCCTTGCTCAACGAAATGGACTCAACACCCCATATTAAATGCCTAAGAGTGTACCTGACTAGGAAGTATCTTAAAACCTATGGATTGCTATGTCTCCGAAAGAGAATCAAGCGTGTGTACAGGGGCATAAACGCAGCAGGGATAGGACTGGAGAAGTTCGGTGAGCAAATGAAGACCCTTTGAAGTCATATTGCATGGTACCCATTCCACGGGTCTCAACTCTCCAGGTTGAAGGTATTCTTCCTTCAGCTAAAACATGCATGTGGAACCCAGAGTATGATCAACCGTGTGATCGGGAGACGTGTTCCAATATGTGTCAGTTTTCGTCCCCTGGTACTCGGGTGCAACATTCCAGACGCTTTACTAACACTCTCCCGACTTGGAGAGTCAGTGCCTTTAACCTCCTGTTTGGCCCAGTTTGCAATTTCTGCGGAAGATGAACAGGAATAGGGAGAACCAATGACAGACTAGCTGGAGGTGTCTGGACGGGCAAATTTAACTCTCATTTCCCACCAGGAAGAGGAATTAACCAAAGGCTCAGCATGCCGTGCCGGAACCAGATTAGGGCCTGAAGCCATCCTGCGGTGTTGCGGCCAGCTCACGAGAAAGCGACTTGAAGAAAGGAGCTCAGGGGCACTGTAATTCACGTAACTGCAGAGTTATAAATGACAGCTATCGTCCAAAAATATACTGAAGTAAGCCTGCCAAGAGGACTTGAAAGCGGGGCAGAATTGCAGGAAACCGATTTCAGGAGGTAGACTGGAATTGCATTTAAAGCATAGGAAAAGAGGCAGAACGTCCACAATGATGCACTTGGCCAAAAAGGGCGTATGCGTTTTTTCCTGAATATATTCAGGAAAAAACTCATACGCCCTTTTTGGCCAACCAAGCAAGCTTGCAAAGGAAATCTGCACTACAATGAAGTCTCACTTCCCCCCGGTCAAAAGGGCCATCTGAAAAAAGTGTAAAATCCAGAAAGGCAGGACAGGCCATGGAGAACTGGGAGCCTTGTTATGCTGATGGGCGGGATGTCAATTGCCAACAGCCACTCGGGAGAAGTGTATGGTGTTTCCTGAAACATCTAAAAAACAAAGCAACAGAGCCTAGGGCACTTCCACTTATGGTCCTATAGCTTAGGGAAATTAAAATCAAAAAGACACAGCCACCCCAAAGGTTGGGACGGCTCTGTTTGCAAGAACCTGGTTTACAGTACAAGTTCACTATCGCAGAAAGTGAAAAATGGATAAAGAAAATGTGGTACTTACGTACAATGCAGTATCACTCAGCAATGAAATCTATGTCATCAGGCCCGTAGCAGCATAATGAGTGGATTCAGGTATGATGATTCTAACTGAAATGAGTCACACAGAAAAAGAAACATCATAAGATATCACTAATACACGGAATGTAAACTTGGCTACACAGGAACTGAATTACAAAACAGAACAGGGTCTCAAATTTAGAAACCCAACTTATGCTTGCTTAAGGGGAAAGGTGAGTTGGGGTGCTGCATAAAACCAGAGATTGAAATGAGCACAGATAAAGTTCCTTAAGCCAAATATGGAATAGACAAGAGCTACTCCTTGCTCAACGAAATGGACTCAACACCCCATATTAAATGCCTAAGAGTGTACCTGACTAGGAAGTATCTTAAAACCTATGGATTGCTATGTCTCCGAAAGAGAATCAAGCGTGTGTACAGGGTCATAAACGCAGCAGTGATAGGATTGGAGACGTTCGGTGAGCAAATGAAGACCCTTTGAAGACATATTGCATGGTATCCATTCCACGGGTCTCAACTCTCCAGGTTTAAGGTATTCTTCCTTCAGCTAAAACATGCATGTGGAACCCAGAGTATGATCAACCGTGTGATCGGGAGACGTGTTCCAATATGTGTCAGTTTCTGTCCCCTGGTACTCGGGTGCAACATTCCAGACGCTTTACTAACACTCTCCCGACTTGGAGAGTCAGCGCCTTTAACCTCCTGTTTGGCCCAGTTTGCAATTTCTGCGGAAGATGAACAGGAATAGGGAGAACCAATGACAGACTAGATGGAGGTGTCTGGACGGGCAAATTTAACTCTCATTTCCCACCAGGAAGAGGAATTAACCAAAGGCTCAGCGTGCCGTGCCGGAACCAGATTAGGGCCTGAAGCCATCCTGCGGTGTTGCGGCCAGCTCACGAGAAAGCGAGTTGAAGAAAGGAGCTCAGGGGCACTGTAATTTACAAACCTGCAGAGTTATAAATGACAGCTATCGTCCAAAAATATACTGAAGTAAGGCTGCCAAGAGGACTTGAAAGCGGGGCAGAATTGCAGGAAACCGATTTCAGGAGGTAGACTGGAATTGCATTGAAAGCATAGGAAAAGAGGCAGAACGTCCACAATGATGCACTTGGCCAAAAAGGGCGTATGCGTTTTTTCCTGAATATATTCAGGAAAAAACGCATACGCCCTTTTTGGCCAACCAAGCAAGCTTGCAAAGGAAATCTGCCCTACAATGAAGTCTCACTTCCCCCCGGTCAAAAGGGCCATCTGAAAAAAGTGTAAAATCCAGAAAGGCAGGACAGGCCATGGAGAACTGGGAGCCTTGTTATGCTGATGGGCGGGATGTAAATTGCCAACAGCCACTCGGGAGAAGTGTATGGTGTTTCCTGAAACATCTAAAAAACAAAGCAACAGAGCCTAGGGCACTTCCACTTATGGTCCTATAGTTTAGGGAAATTAAAATCAAAAAGACACAGCCACCCCAAAGGTTGGGACGGCTCTGTTTACAAGAAACTCATTTACGGTACAAGTTCAATATCGCAGAAAGTGAAAAATGGATAAAGAAGTTGTGGTACTTACGTACAATGCAATATCACACAGCAATGAAATCTATGCCATCAGGCCCGTAGCAGCATAATGAGTGGATTCAGGTATGATGATTCTAACTGAAATAAGTCACACAGAAAAAGAAACATCATAAGATATCACTAATACACGGAATGTAAACTTGGCTACACAGGAACTGAATTACAAAACAGAACAGGGTCTCAAATTTAGAAAACCAACTTATGCTTGCTTAAGGGGAAAGGTGAGTTGGGGTGCTGCATAAAACCAGAGATTGAAATGAGCACAGATAAAGTTCCTTAAGCCAAATATAGAATAGACAAGAGCTACTCCTTGCTCAACGAAATGAATTCAACACCCCATATAAAACACCTAAGTATATACCTGACTAGGAAGTATCTTAAAACCTATGGATTGCTATGTCTCTGAAAGAGAATCAAGTGTGTGTACAGGGGCATAAACGCAGCAGTGATAGGATTGGAGAGGTTCGGTGAGCAAATGAAGACCCTTTGAAGTCATATTGCATGGTACCCATTCCACGGGTCTCAACTCTCCAGGTTTAAGGTATTCTTCCTTCAGCTAAAACATGCATGTGGAACCCAGAGTATGATCAACCGTGTGATCGGGAGACGTGTTCCAATATGTGTCAGTTTTCGTCCCCTGGTACTCGGGTGCAACATTCCAGATGCTTTACTAACACTCTCCCGACTTGGAGAGTCAGTGCCTTTAACCTCCTGTTTGGTCCAGTTTGCAATTTCTGCGGAAGATGAACAGGAATAGGGAGAACCAATGACAGACTAGATGGAGGTGTCTGGATGGGCAAATTTAACTCTCATTTCGCACCAGGAAGAGGAATTAACCAAAGGCTCAGCGTGCCATGCCGGAACCAGATTAGGGCCTGAAGCCATCCTGCGGTGTTGCGGCCAGCTCACGAGAAAGCGAGTTGAAGAAAGGAGCTCAGGGGCACTGTAATTCACAAACCTGCAGAGTTATAAATGACAGCTATCGTCCAAAAATATACTGAAGTAAGGCTGCCAAGAGGACTTGAAAGCGGGGCAGAATTGCAGGAAACCGATTTCAGGAGGTACACTGGAATTGCATTTAAAGCATAGGAAAAGAGGCAGAACGTCCACAATGATGCACTTGGCCAAAAAGGGCGTATGCGTTTTTTCCTGAATATATTCAGGAAAAAACGCATACACCCTTTTTGGCCAACCAAGCAAGCTTGCAAAGGAAATCTGCACTACAATGAAGTCTCACTTCCCCCCGGTCAAAAGGGCCATCTGAAAAAAGTGTAAAATCCAGAAAGGCAGGACAGGCCATGGAGAACTGGGAGCCTTGTTATGCTGATGGGCGGGATGTAAATTGCCAACAGCCACTCGGGAGAAGTGTATGGTGTTTCCTGAAACATCTAAAAAACAAAGCAACAGAGCCTAGGGCACTTCCACTTATGGTCCTATAGCTTAGGGAAATTAAAATCAAAAGACACAGCCACCGCAAATGTTGGGACGGCTCTGTTTACAAGAACCTGGTTTACGGTACAAGTTCAATATCGCAGAAAGTGAAAAATGGATAAAGAAGTTGTGGTACTTACGTACAATGCAATATCACTCAGCAAGGAAATCTATGTCATCAGGCCCGTAGCAGCATAATGAGTGGATTCAGGTACGATGATTCTAACTGAAATAAGTCTCACAGAAAAAGAAACATCATAAGATATCACTAATACACGGAATGTAAACTTGGCTACACAGGAACTGAATTGCAAAACAGAACAGGGTCTCAAATTTAGAAAACCAACTTATGCTTGCTTAAGGGGAAAGGTGAGTTGGGGTGCTGCATAAAACCAGAGATTGAAATGAGCACAGATAAAGTTCCTTAAGCCAAGTATGGAATAGACAAGAGCTACTCCTTGCTCAAGGAAATGGACTCAACACCCCATATTAAACGCCTAAGAATGTACATGACTAGGAAGTATCTTAAAACCTATGGATTGCTATGTCTCCGAAAGAGAATCAAGCGTGTGTACAGGGGCATAAACGCAGCAGTGATAGGATTGGAGAAGTTCGGTGAGCAAATGAAGACCCTTTGAAGTCATATTGCATGGTACCCATTCCACGGGTCTCAACTCTCCAGGTTTCAGGTATTCTTCCTTCAGCTAAAACATGCATGTGGAACCCAGAGTATGATCAACCATGTGATCGGGAGTCGTGTTCAAATATGTCTCAGTTTTCGTCCCCTGGTACTCGGGTGCAACATTCCAGACGCTTTACTAACACTCTCCCGACTTGGAGAGTCAGTGCCTTTAACCTCCTGTTTGGCCCAGTTTGCAATTTCTGCGGAAGATGAACAGGAATAGGGAGAACCAATGAGAGACTAGCTGGAGGTGTCTGGACGGGCTAATTTAACTCTCATTTCCCACCAGGAAGAGGAATTAACCAAAGGCTCAGCGTGCCGTGCCGGAACCAGATTAGGGCCTGAAGCCATCCTGCGGTGTTGCGGCCAGCTCACGAGAAAGCGAGTTGAAGAAAGGAGCTCAGGGGCACTGTAATTCACAAACCTGCAGAGTTATAAATGACAGCTATCGTCCAAAAATATACTGAAGTAAGGCTGCCAAGAGGACTTGAAAGCGGGGCAGAATTGCAGGAAACCGATTTCAGGAGGTAGACTGGAATTGCATTTAAAGCATAGGAAAAGAGGCAGAACGTCCACAATGATGCACTTGGCCAAAAAGGGCGTATGCGTTTTTTCCTGAATATATTCAGGAAAAAACGCATACGCCCTTTTTGGCCAACCAAGCAAGCTTGCAAAGGAAATCTGCACTACAATGAAGTCTCACTTCCCCCCGGTCAAAAGGGCCATCTGAAAAAAGTGTAAAATCCAGAAAGGCAGGAAAGGCCATGGAGAACTGGGAGCCTTGTTATGCTGATGGGCGGGATGTAAATTGCCAACAGCCACTCGGGAGAAGTGTATGGTGTTTCCTGAAACATCTAAAAAACAAAGCAACAGAGTCTAGGGCACTTCCACTTATGGTCCTATAGCTTAGGGAAATTAAAATGAAAAGACACAGCCACCCCAAAGGTTGGGACGGCTCTGTTTACAAGAACCTGGTTTACGGTACAAGTTCAATATCGCAGAAAGTGAAAAATGGATAAAGAAGTTGTGGTACTTACGTACAATGCAATATCACTCAGCAATGAAATCTATGTCATCAGGCCCGTAGCAGCATAATAAGTGGATTCAGGTATGATGATTCTAACTGAAATAAGTCACACAGAAAGAGAAACATCATAAGATATCACTAATACACGGAATGTAAACATGGCTACATAGGAACTGAATTACAATACAGAACAGGGTCTCAAATTTAGAAACCCAACTTATGCTTGCTTAAGGGGAAAGGTGAGTTGGGTGCTGCATAAAACCAGAGATTGAATTGAGCACAGATAAAGTTCCTTAAGCCAAATATGGAATAGACAAGAGCTACTAATTGCTCAACGAAATGGACTCAACACCCCATATTAAATGCCTAAGAATGTACCTGACTAGGAAGTATCTTAAAACCTATGGATTGCTATGTCTCTGAAAGAGAATCAAGCGTGTGTACAGGGGCATAAACGCAGCAGTGATAGATCTGGAGAGGTTCGGTGAGCAAATGAAGACCCTTTGAAATCATATTGCATGGTACCCATTCCACGGGTCTCAACTCTCCAGGTTTCAGGTATTCTTCCTTCAGGTAAAACATGCATGTGGAACCCAGAGTATGATCAACCGTGTGATCGGGAGACGTGTTCCAATATGTGTCAGTTTCCGTCCCCTGGTACTCGGGTGCAACATTCCAGACGCTTTACTAACACTCTCCCGACTTGGAGAGTCAGCGCCTTTAACCTCCTGTTTGGCCCAGTTTGCAATTTCTGCGGAAGATGAACAGGAATAGGGAGAACCAATGAGAGACTAGATGGAGGTGTCTGGATGGGCAAATTTAACTCTCATTTCGCACCAGGAAGAGGAATTAACCAAAGGCTCAGCATGCCGTGCCGGAACCAGATTAGGGCCTGAAGCAATCCTGCGGTGTTGCGGCCAGCTCACGAGAAAGCGAGTTGAAGAAAGGAGCTCAGGGGCACTGTAATTCACAAACCTGCAGAGTTATAAATGACAGCTATCGTCCAAAAATATACTGAAGTAAGGCTGCCAAGAGGACTTGAAAGCGGGGCAGAATTGCAGGAAACCGATTTCAGGAGGTAGACTGGAATTGCATTTAAAGCATAGGAAAAGAGGCAGAACGTCCACAATGATGCACTTGGCCAAAAAGGGCGTATGCGTTTTTTCCTGAATATATTCAGGAAAAAACGCATACGCCCTTTTTGGCCAACCAAGCAAGCTTGCAAAGGAAATCTGCCCTACAATGAAGTCTCACATCCCCCCGGTCAAAAGGGCCATCTGAAAAAAGTGTAAAATCCAGAAAGGCAGGACAGGCCATGGAGAACTGGGAGCCTTGTTATGCTGATGGTCGGGATGTAAATTGCCAACAGCCATTCCCTAGAAGTGTATGGTGTTTCCTGAAACATCTAAAAAACAAAGCAACGGAGCCTAGGGCAATTCCACTTATGGTCCTATAGCTTAGGGAAATTAAAATCAAAAAGACACAGCCACCCCAAATGTTGGGACGGCTCTGTTTACAAGAACCTGGTTTACAGTACAAGTTCAATATCGCAGAAAGTGAGAAATGGATAAAGAAGTTGTGGTACTTACGTACAATGCAGTATCACTCAGCAATGAAATCTATGTCATCAGGCCCATAGCAGCATAATAAGTGGATTCAGTTTTGATGATTCTAAATGAAATAAGTCACACAGAAAAAGAAACATCATAAGATATCACTAATACACGGAATGTAAACTTGGCTACACAGGAACTGAATTGCAAAACAGAACAGGGTCTCAAATTTAGAAAACCAACTTATGCTTGCTTAAGGGGAAAGGTGAGTTGGGGTGCTGCATAAAACCAGAGATTGAAATGAGCACAGATAAAGTTCCTTAAGCCAAGTATGGAATAGACAAGAGCTACTCCTTGCTCAAGGAAATGGACTCAACACCCCATATTAAACGCCTAAGAATGTACCTGACTAGGAAGTATCTTAAAACCTATGGATTGCTATGTCTCCGAAAGAGAATCAAGCGTGTGTACAGGGGCATAAACGCAGCAGTGATAGATCTGGAGAGGTTCGGTGAGCAGATGAAGACCCTTTGAAATCATATTGCATGGTACCCATTCCACGGGTCTCAACTCTCCAGGTTTCAGGTATTCTTCCTTCAGGTAAAACATGCATGTGGAACCCAGAGTATGATCAACCGTGTGATCGGGAGACGTGTTCCAATATGTGTCAGTTTCCGTCCCCTGGTACTCGGGTGCAACATTCCAGACGCTTTACTAACACTCTCCCGACTTGGAGAGTCAGCGCCTTTAACCTCCTGTTTGGCCCAGTTTGCAATTTCTGCGGAAGATGTACAGGAATAGGGAGAACCAATGAGAGACTAGCTGGAGGTGTCTGGACGGGCAAATTTAACTCTCATTTCCCACCAGGAAGAGGAATTAACCAAAGGCTCAGCGTGCCGTGCCGGAACCAGATTAGGGCCTGAAGCCATCCTGCGGTGTTGCGGCCAGCTCACGAGAAAGCGAGTTGAAGAAAGGAGCTCAGGGGCACTGTAATTCACAAACCTGCAGAGTTATAAATGACAGCTATCGTCCAAAAATATACTGAAGTAAGGCTGCCAAGAGGACTTGAAAGCGGGGCAGAATTGCAGGAAACCGATTTCAGGAGGTAGACTGGAATTGCATTTAAAGCATAGGAAAAGAGGCAGAACGTCCACAATGATGCACTTGGCCAAAAAGGGCGTATGCGTTTTTTCCTGAATATATTCAGGAAAAAACGCATACGCCCTTTTTGACCAACCAAGCAAGCTTGCAAAGGATATCTGCACTACAATGAAGTCTCACTTCCCCCCGGTCAAAAGGGCCATCTGAAAAAAGTGTAAAATCCAGAAAGGCAGGAAAGGCCATGGAGAACTGGGAGCCTTGTTATGCTGATGGGCGGGATGTAAATTGCCAACAGCCACTCGGGAGAAGTGTATGGTGTTTCCTGAAACATCTAAAAAACAAAGCAACATAGCCTAGGGCACTTCCACTTATGGTCCTATAGCTTAGGGAAATTAAAATCAAAAGACACAGCCACCCCAAAGGTTGGGACGGCTCTGTTTACAAGAACCTGGTTTACGGTACAAGTTCAATATCGCAGAAAGTGAAAAATGGATAAAGAAGTTGTGGTACTTACGTACAATGCAATATCACTCAGCAATGAAATCTATGTCATCAGGCCCGTAGCAGCATAATGAGTGGATTCAGGTATGATGATTCTAACTGAAATAAGTCACACAGAAAAAGAAACATCATAAGATATCACTAATACACGGAATGTAAACTTGGCTACACAGGAACTGAATTGCAAAACAGAACAGGGTCTCAAATTTAGAAAACCAACTTATGCTTGCTTAAGGGGAAAGGTGAGTTGGGGTGCTGCATAAAACCAGAGATTGAAATGAGCACAGATAAAGTTCCTTAAGCCAAGTATGGAATAGACAAGAGCTACTCCTTGCTCAACGAAATGGACTCAACACCCCATATTAAACGCCTAAGAATGTACCTGACTAGGAAGTATCTTAAAACCTATGGATTGCTATGTCTCCGAAAGAGAATCAAGCGTGTGTACAGGGGCATAAACGCAGCAGTGATAGGATTGGAGAAGTTCGGTGAGCAAATGAAGACCCTTTGAAGTCATATTGAATGGTACCCAATCCACGGGTCTCAACTCTCCAGGTTTAAGGTATTCTTCCTTCAGCTAAAACATGCATGTGGAACCCAGAGTATGATCAACCGTGTGATCGGGAGACGTGTTCAAATATGTCTCAGTTTTCGTCCCCTGGTACTCGGGTGCAACATTCCAGACGCTTTACTAACACTCTCCCGACTTGGAGAGTCAGTGCCTTTAACCTCCTGTTTGGCCCAGTTTGCAATTTCTGCGGAAGATGAACAGGAATAGGGAGAACCAATGAGAGACTAGCTGGAGGTGTCTGGACGGGCAAATTTAACTCTCATTTCCCACCAGGAAGAGGAATTAACCAAAGGCTCAGCGTGCCGTGCCGGAACCAGATTAGGGCCTGAAGCCATCCTGCGGTGTTGCGGCCAGCTCACGAGAAAGCGAGTTGAAGAAAGGAGCTCAGGGGCACTGTAATTCACAAACCTGCAGAGTTATAAATGACAGCTATCGTCCAAAAATATACTGAAGTAAGGCTGCCAAGAGGACTTGAAAGCGGGGCAGAATTGCAGGAAACCGATTTCAGGAGGTAGACTGGAATTGCATTTAAAGCATAGGAAAAGAGGCAGAACGTCCACAATGATGCACTTGGCCAAAAAGGGTGTATGCGTTTTTTCCTGAATATATTCAGGAAAAAACGCATACGCCCTTTTTGGCCAACCAAGCAAGCTTGCAAAGGAAATCTGCACTACAATGAAGTCTCACTTCCCCCCGGTCAAAAGGGCCATCTGAAATAAGTGTAAAATCCAGAAAGGCAGGAAAGGCCATGAAGAACTGGGAGCCTTGTTATGCTGATGGGCGGGATGTAAATTGCCAACAGCCACTCGGGAGAAGTGTATGGTGTTTCCTGAAACATCTAAAAAACAAAGCAACATAGCCTAGGGCACTTCCACTTATGGTCCTATAGCTTAGGGAAATTAAAATCAAAAGACACAGCCACCCCATAGGTTGGGACGGCTCTGTTTACAAGAACCTGGTTTACGGTACAAGTTCAATATCGCAGAAAGTGAAAAATGGATAAAGAAGTTGTGGTACTTACGTACAATGCAATATCACACAGCAATGAAATCTATGTCATCAGGCCCGTAGCAGCATAATGAGTGGATTCATGTATGATGATTCTAACTGAAATAAGTCACACAGAAAAAGAAACATCATAAGATATCACTAATACACGGAATGTAAACTTGGCTACACAGGAACTGAATTGCAAGACAGAACAGGGTCTCAAATTTAGAAAACCAACTTTTGCTTGCTTAAGGGGAAAGGTGAGTTGGGGTGCTGCATAAAACCAGAGATTGAAATGAGCACAGATAAAGTTCCTTAAGCCAAGTATGGAATAGACAAGAGCTACTCCTTGCTCAAGGAAATGGACTCAACACCCCATATTAAACGCCTAAGAATGTACCTGACTAGGAAGTATCTTAAAACCTATGGATTGCTATGTCTCGGAAAGAGAATCAAGCGTGTGTACAGGGGCATAAACGCAGCAGTGATAGGATTGGAGAGGTTCGGTGAGCAAATGAAGACCCTTTGAAGTCATATTGCATGGTACCCATTCCACGGGTCTCATCTCTCCAGGTTTAAGGTATTCTTCCTTCAGCTGAAACATGCATGTGGAACCCAGAGTATGATCAACCGTGTGATCGGGAGATGTGTTCCAATAAGTCTCAGTTTTCGTCCCCTGGTACTCGGGTGCAACATTCCAGACGCTTTACTAACACTCTCCCGACTTGGAGAGTCAGCGCCTTTAACCTCCTGTTTGGCCCAGTTTGCAATTTCTGCGGAAGATGAACAGGAATAGGGAGAACGAATGAGAGACTAGCTGGAGGTGTCTGGACGGGCAAATTTAACTCTCATTTCCCACCAGGAAGAGGAATTAACCAAAGGCTCAGTGTGCCGTGCCGGAACCAGATTAGGGCCTGAAGCCATCCTGCGGTGTTGCGGCCAGCTCACGAGAAAGCGAGTTGAAGAAAGGAGCTCAGGGGCACTGTAATTCACAAACCTGCAGAGTTATAAATGACAGCTATCGTCCAAAAATATACTGAAGTAAGGCTGCCAAGAGGACTTGAAAGCGGGGCAGAATTGCAGGAAACCGATTTCAGGAGGTAGACTGGAATTGCATTGAAAGCATAGGAAAAGAGGCAGAACGTCCACAATGATGCACTTGGCCAAAAAGGGCGTATGCGTTTTTTCCTGAATATATTCAGGAAAAAACGCATACGCCCTTTTTGGCCAACCAAGCAAGCTTGCAAAGGAAATCTGCACTACAATGAAGTCTCACTTCCCCCCGGTCAAAAGGGCCATCTGAAAAAAGTGTAAAATCCAGAAAGGTAGGAAAGGCCATGGAGAACTGGGAGCCTTGTTATGCTGATGGGCGGGATGTAAATTGCCAACAGCCACTCGGGAGAAGTGTATGGTGTTTCCTGAAACATCTAAAAAACAAAGCAACATAGCCTAGGGCACTTCCACTTATGGTCCTATAGCTTAGGGAAATTAAAATCAAAAGACACAGCCACCCCATAGGTTGGGACGGCTCTGTTTACAAGAACCTGGTTTACGGTACAAGTTCAATATCGCAGAAAGTGAAAAATGGATAAAGAAGTTGTGGTACTTACGTACAATGCAATATCACACAGCAATGAAATCTATGTCATCAGGCCCGTAGCAGCATAATGAGTGGATTCAGGTATGATGATTCTAACTGAAATAAGTCACACAGAAAAAGAAACATCATAAGATATCACTAATACACGGAATGTAAACTTGGCTACACAGGAACTGAATTGCAAAACAGAACAGGGTCTCAAATTTAGAAAACCAACTTATGCTTGCTTAAGGGGAAAGGTGAGTTGGGGTGCTGCATAAAACCAGAGATTGAAATGAGCACAGATAAAGTTCCTTAAGCCAAGTATGGAATAGACAAGAGCTACTCCTTGCTCAAGGAAATGGACTCAACACCCCATATTAAACGCCTAAGAATGTACCTGACTAGGAAGTATCTTAAAACCTATGGATTGCTATGTCTCCGAAAGAGAATCAAGCGTGTGTACAGGGGCATAAACGCAGCAGTGATAGATCTGGAGAGGTTCGGTGAGCAAATGAAGACCCTTTGAAATCATACTGCATGGTACCCATTCCACGGGTCTCAACTCTCCAGGTTTCAGGTATTCTTCCTTCAGGTAAAACATGCATGTGGAACCCAGAGTATGATGAACCGTGTGATAGGGAGACGTGTTCCAATATGTGTCAGTTTTCGTCCCCTGGTACTCGGGTGCAACATTCCAGACGCTTTACTAACACTCTCCCGACTTGGAGAGTCAGTGCCTTTAACCTCCTGTTTGGCCCAGTTTGCAATTTCTGCGGAAGATGAACAGGAATAGGGAGAACCAATGAGAGACTAGCTGGAGGTGTCTGGACGGGCAAATTTAACTCTCATTTCCCACCAGGAAGAGGAATTAACCAAAGGCTCAGCGTGCCGTGCCGGAACCAGATTAGGGCCTTAAGCAATCCTGCGGTGTTGCGGCCAGCTCACGAGAAAGCGAGTTGAAGAAAGCAGCTGAGGGGCACTGTAATTCACAAACCTGCAGAGTTATAAATGACAGCTATCGTCCAAAAATATACTGAAGTAAGGCTGCCAAGAGGACTTGAAAGCGGGGCAGAATTGCAGGAAACCGATTTCAGGAGGTAGACTGGAATTGCATTGAAAGCATAGGAAAAGAGGCAGAACGTCCACAATGATGCACTTGGCCAAAAAGGGCGTATGCGTTTTTTCCTGAATATATTCAGGAAAAAACGCATACGCCCTTTTTGGCCAACCAAGCAAGCTTGCAAAGGAAATCTGCACTACAATGAAGTATCACTTCCCCGCGGTCAAAAGGGCCATCTGAAAAAAGTGTAAAATCCAGAAACGCAGGACAGGCCATGGAGAACTGGGAGCCTTGTTATGCTGATGGGCGGGATGTAAATTGCCAACAGCCACTCTGGAGAAGTGTATGGTGTTTCCTGAAACAGCTAAAAAACAAAGCAACAGAGCCTAGGGCACTTCCACTTATGGTCCTTTAGCTTACGGAAATTAAAATCAAAAAGACACAGCCACCCCAATGTTTGGCACAGCTGTGTTTACAAGAACCACGTTTACGGTACAAGTTCAATATCGCAGAAAGTGAAAAATAGATAAAGAAGTTGTGGTACTTACGTACAATGCAATATCACTCAGCAAGGAAATCTATGTCATCTGGCCCGTAGAAGCATAATGAGTGGATTCAGGTACGATGATTCTAACTGAAATAAGTCACACAGAAAAAGAAACATCATAAGATATCACTAATACACGGAATGTAAACTTGGCTACACAGGAACTGAATTACAAAACAGAACAGGGTCTCAAATTTAGAAACCCAACTTATGCTTGCTTAAGGGGAAAGGTGAGTTGGGGTGCTGCATAAAACCAGAGATTGAAATGAGCACAGATAAAGTTCCTTAAGCCAAATATGGAATAGACAAGAGCTACTCCTTGCTCAACGAAATGGATTCAACACCCCATATTAAACACCTAAGAATATACCTGACTAGGAAGTATCTTAAAAGCTATGGATTGCTATGTCTCTGAAAGAGAATCAAGCGTGTGTGCAGGGGCATAAACACAGCAGTGATAGGATTGGAGAGGTTCGGTGAGCAAATGAAGACCCTTTGAAGTCATATTGCATGGTACCCATTCCACGGGTCTCAACTCTCCAGGTTGAAGGTATTCTTCCTTCAGCTAAAACATGCATGTGGAACCCAGAGTATGATCAACCGTGTGATCGGGAGACGTGTTCCAATATGTGTCAGTTTTCGTCCCCTGGTACTCGGGTGCAACATTCCAGACGCTTTACTAACACTCTCCCGACTTGGAGAGTCAGTGCCTTTAACCTCCTGTTTGGCCCAGTTTGCAATTTCTGCGGAAGATGAACAGGAATAGGGAGAACCAATGACAGACTAGATGGAGGTGTCTGGATGGGCAAATTTAACTCTCATTTCGCACCAGGAAGAGGAATTAACCAAAGGCTCAGCATGCCGTGCCGGAACCAGATTAGGGCGTGAAGCAATCCTGCGGTGTTGCGGCCAGCTCACGAGAAAGCGAGTTGAAGAAAGGAGCTCAGGGGCACTGTAATTCACAAACCTGCAGAGCTATAAATGACAGCTATCGTCCAAAAATATACTGAAGTAAGGCTGCCAAGAGGACTTGAAAGCGGGGCAGAATTGGGAAACCGATTTCAGGAGGTAGACTGGAATTGCATTTAAAGCATAGGAAAAGAGGCAGAACGTCCACAATGATGCACTTGGCCAAAAAGGGCGTATGCGTTTTTTCCTGAATATATTCAGGAAAAAACGCATACGCCCTTTTTGGCCAACCAAGCAAGCTTGCAAAGGAAATCTGCACTACAATGAAGTCTCACTTCCCCCCGGTCAAAAGGGCCATCTGAAAAAAGTGTAAAATCCAGAAAGGCAGGAAAGGCCATGGAGAACTGGGAGCCTTGTTATGCTGATGGGCGGGATGTCAATTGCCAACAGCCACTCGGGAGAAGTGTATGGTGTTTCCTGAAACATCTAAAAAACAAAGCAACAGAGCCTAGGGCACTTCCACTTATGGTCCTATAGCTTAGGGAAATTAAAATCAAAAGACACAGCCACCCCATAGGTTGGGACGGCTCTGTTTACAAGAACCTGGTTTACGGTACAAGTTCAATATCGCAGAAAGTGAAAAATGGATAAAGAAGTTGTGGTACTTACGTACAATGCAATATCACACAGCAATGAAATCTATGTCATCAGGCCCGTAGCAGCATAATGAGTGGATTCAGGTATGATGATTCTAACTGAAATAAGTCACACAGAAAAAGAAACATCATAAGATATCACTAATACACGGAATGTAAACTTGGCTACACAGGAACTGAATTGCAAAACAGAACAGGGTCTCAAATTTAGAAACCCAACTTATGCTTGCTTAAGGGGAAAGGTGAGTTGGTGTGCTGCATAAAACCAGAGATTGAAATGAGCACAGATAAAGTTCCTTAAGCCAAGTATGGAATAGACAAGAGCTACTCCTTGCTCAAGGAAATGGACTCAACACCCCATATTAAACGCCTAAGAATGTACCTGACTAGGAAGTATCTTAAAACCTATGGATTGCTATGTCTCCGAAAGAGAATCAAGCGTGTGTACAGGGGCATAAACGCAGCAGTGATAGATCTGGAGAGGTTCGGTGAGCAAATGAAGACCCTTTGAAATCATATTGCATGGTACCCATTCCACGGGTCTCAACTCTCCAGGTTTCAGGTATTCTTCCTTCAGGTAAAACATGCATGTGGAACCCAGAGTATGATCAACCGTGTGATCGAGAGACGTGTTCCAATATGTGTCAGTTTCCGTCCCCTGGTACTCGGGTGCAACATTCCAGACGCTTTACTAACACTCTCCCGACTTGGAGAGTCAGCGCCTTTAACCTCCTGTTTGGCCCAGTTTGCAATTTCTGCGGAAGATGTACAGGAATAGGGAGAACCAATGAGAGACTAGCTGGAGGTGTCTGGACGGGCAAATTTAACTCTCATTTCCCACCAGGAAGAGGAATTAACCAAAGGCTCAGCGTGCCGTGCCGGAACCAGATTAGGGCCTGAAGCCATCCTGCGGTGTTGCGGCCAGCTCACGAGAAAGCGAGTTGAAGAAAGGAGCTCAGGGGCACTGTAATTCACAAACCTGCAGAGTTATAAATGACAGCTATCGTCCAAAAATATACTGAAGTAAGGCTGCCAAGAGGACTTGAAAGCGGGGCAGAATTGCAGGAAACCGATTTCAGGAGGTAGACTGGAATTGCATTGAAAGCATAGGAAAAGAGGCAGAACGTCCACAATGATGCACTTGGCCAAAAAGGGCGTATGCGTTTTTTCCTGAATATATTCAGGAAAAAACGCATACGCCCTTTTTGGCCAACCAAGCAAGCTTGCAAAGGAAATCTGCACTACAATGAAGTCTCACTTCCCCCCGGTCAAAAGGGCCATCTGAAAAAAGTGTAAAATCCAGAAAGGCAGGAAAGGCCATGGAGAACTGGGAGCCTTGTTATGCTGATGGGCGGGATGTCAATTGCCAACAGCCACTCGGGAGAAGTGTATGGTGTTTCCTGAAACATCTAAAAAACAAAGCAACATAGCCTAGGGCACTTCCACTTATGGTCCTATAGCTTAGGGAAATTAAAATCAAAAGACACAGCCACCCCATAGGTTGGGACGGCTCTGTATACAAGAACCTGGTTTACGGTACAAGTTCAATATCGCAGAAAGTGAAAAATGGATAAAGAAGTTGTGGTACTTACGTACAATGCAATATCACACAGCAATGAAATCTATGTCATCAGGCCCGTAGCAGCATAATGAGTGGATTCAGGTATGATGATTCTAACTGAAATAAGTCACACAGAAAAAGAAACATCATAAGATATCACAAATACACGGAATTTAAACTTGGCTACACAGGAACTGAATTGCAAAACAGAACAGGGTCTCAAATTTAGAAAACCAACTTATGCTTGCTTAAGGGGAAAGGTGGGTTGGGGTGCTGCATAAAACCAGAGATTGAAATGAGCACAGATAAAGTTCCTTAAGCCAAGTATGGAATAGACAAGAGCTACTCCTTGCTCAAGGAAATGGACTCAACACCCCATATTAAACGCCTAAGAATGTACCTGACTAGGAAGTATCTTAAAACCTATGGATTGCTATGTCTCCGAAAGAGAATCAAGCGTGTGTACAGGGGCATAAACGCAGCAGTGATAGATCTGGAGAGGTTCGGTGAGCAAATGAAGACCCTTTGAAATCATATTGCATGGTACCCATTCCACGGGTCTCAACTCTCCAGGTTTCAGGTATTCTTCCTTCAGGTAAAACATGCATGTGGAACCCAGAGTATGATCAACCGTGTGATCGGGAGACGTGTTCCAATATGTGTCAGTTTCCGTCCCCTGGTACTCGGGTGCAACATTCCAGACGCTTTACTAACACTCTCCCGACTTGGAGAGTCAGTGCCTTTAACCTCCTGTTTGGCCCAGTTTGCAATTTCTGCGGAAGATGTACAGGAATAGGGAGAACCAATGAGAGACTAGCTGGAGGTGTCTGGACGGGCAAATTTAACTCTCATTTCCCACCAGGAAGAGGAATTAACCAAAGGCTCAGCGTGCCGTGCCGGAACCAGATTAGGGCCTGAAGCCATCCTGCGGTGTTGCGGCCAGCTCACGAGAAAGCGAGTTGAAGAAAGGAGCTCAGGGGCACTGTAATTCACAAACCTGCAGAGTTATAAATGACAGCTATCGTCCAAAAATATACTGAAGTAAGGCTGCCAAGAGGACTTGAAAGCGGGGCAGAATTGCAGGAAACCGATTTCAGGAGGTAGACTGGAATTGCATTGAAAGCATAGGAAAAGAGGCAGAACGTCCACAATGATGCACTTGGCCAAAAAGGGCGTATGCGTTTTTTCCTGAATATATTCAGGAAAAAATGCATACGTCCTTTTTGGCCAACCAAGCAAGCTTGCAAAGGAAATCTGCACTACAATGAAGTCTCACTTCCCCCCGGTCAAAAGGGCCATCTGAAAAAAGTGTAAAATCCAGAAAGGCAGGAAAGGCCATGGAGAACTGGGAGCCTTGTTATGCTGATGGGCGGGATGTAAATTGCCAACAGCCACTCGGGAGAAGTGTATGGTGTTTCCTGAAACATCTAAAAAACAAAGCAACATAGCCTAGGGCACTTCCACTTATGGTCCTATAGCTTAGGGAAATTAAAATCAAAAGACACAGCCACCCCATAGGTTGGGACGGCTCTGTTTACAAGAACCTGGTTTACGGTACAAGTTCAATATCGCAGAAAGTGAAAAATGGATAAAGAAGTTGTGGTACTTACGTACAATGCAATATCACACAGCAATGAAATCTATGTCATCAGGCCCGTAGCAGCATAATGAGTGGATTCAGGTACGATGATTCTAACTGAAATAAGTCACACAGAAAAAGAAACATCATAAGATATCACTAATACACGGAATGTAAACTTGGCTACACAGGAACTGAATTGCAAAACAGAACAGGTTCTCAAATTTAGAAACCCAACTTATGCTTGCTTAAGGGGAAAGGTGAGTTGGGGTGCTGCATAAAACCAGAGATTGAAATGAGCACAGATAAAGTTCCTTAAGCCAAGTATGGAATAGACAAGAGCTACTCCTTGCTCAAGGAAATGGACTCAACACCCCATATTAAACGCCTAAGAATGTACCTGACTAGGAAGTATCTTAAAACCTATGGATTGCTATGTCTCCGAAAGAGAATCAAGCGTGTGTACAGGGGCATAAACGCAGCAGTGATAGATCTGGAGAGGTTCGGTGAGCAAATGAAGACCCTTTGAAATCATATTGCATGGTACCCATTCCACGGGTCTCAACTCTCCAGGTTTCAGGTATTCTTCCTTCAGGTAAAACATGCATGTGGAACCCAGAGTATGATCAACCGTGTGATCGGGAGACGTGTTCCAATATGTGTCAGTTTCCGTCCCCTGGTACTCGGGTGCAACATTCCAGACGCTTTACTAACACTCTCCCGACTTGGAGAGTCAGTGCCTTTAACCTCCTGTTTGGCCCAGTTTGCAATTTCTGCGGAAGATGAACAGGAAATGGGAGAACCAATGACAGACTAGCTGGAGGTGTCTGGACGGGCAAATTTAACTCTCATTTCCCACCAGGAAGAGGAATTAACCAAAGGCTCAGCGTGCCGTGCCGGAACCAGATTAGGGCCTGAAGCCATCCTGCGGTGTTGCGGCCAGCTCACGAGAAAGCGAGTTGAAGAAAGGAGCTCAGGGGCACTGTAATTCACAAACCTGCAGAGTTATAAATGACAGCTATCATCCAAAAATATACTGAAGTAAGGCTGCCAAGAGGACTTGAAAGCGGGGCAGAATTGCAGGAAACCGATTTCAGGAGGTAGACTGGAATTGCATTGAAAGCATAGGAAAAGAGGCAGAACGTCCACAATGATGCACTTGGCCAAAAAGGGCGTATGTGTTTTTTCCTGAATATATTCAGGAAAAAACGCATACGCCCTTTTTGGCCAACCAAGCAAGCTTGCAAAGGAAATCTGCACTACAATGAAGTCTCACTTCCCCCCGGTCAAAAGGGCCATCTGAAAAATGTGTAAAATCCAGAAACGCAGGACAGGCCATGGAGAACTGGGAGCCTTGTTATGCTGATGGATGTGATTTAAATTGCCAACAGCCACTCGGGAGAATTGTATGGTGTTTCCTGAAACATCTAAAATACAAAGCAAGAGAGCCTAGGGCACTTCCACTTATGGTCCTATAGCTTAGGGAAATTAAAATCAAAAAGACAGAGCCACCCAAAAGGTTGGGACGGCTCTGTTTACAAGAAACTCATTTACAGTACAAGTTCAATATCGCAGAAAGTGAAAAATGGATAAAGAAGTTGTGGTACTTACGTACAATGCAGTATCACTCAGCAATGAAATCTATGTCATCAGGCCCGTAGCAGCATAATGAGTGGATTCAGGTATGATGATTCTAACTGAAATAAGTCACACAGAAAAAGAAACATCATAAGATATCACTAATACACGGAATGTAAACTTGGCTACACAGGAACTGAATTCCAAAACAGAACAGGGTCTCAAATTTAGAAACCCAACTTATGCTTGCTTAAGGGGAAAGGTGAGTTGGGGTGCTGCATAAAACCAGAGATTGAAATGAGCACAGATAAAGTTCCTTAAGCCAAATATGGAATAGACAAGAGCTACTCCTTGCTCAACGAAACGGATTCAACACCCCATATTAAACACCTAAGAATAAAACTGACTAGGAAGTATCTTAAAACCTATGGATTGCTATGTCTCCAAAAGAGAATCAAGCGTGTGTGCAGGGGCATAAACGCAGCAGTGATAGGACTGGAGAGGTTCGGTGAGCAAATGAAGACCCTTTGAAGTCATATTGCATGGTACCCATTCCACGGGTCTCAACTCTCCAGGTTTAAGGTATTCTTCCTTCAACTAAAACATGCATGTGGAACCCAGAGTATGATCAACCGTGTGATCGGGAGACGTGTTCCAATATGTCTCAGGTTTCGTCCCCTGGTACTCGGGTGCAACATTCCAGACGCTTTACTAACACTCTCCCGACTTGGAGAGTCAGTGCCTTTAACCTCCTGTTTGGCCCAGTTTGCAATTTCTGCGGAAGATGAACAGGAATAGGGAGAACCAATGAGAGACTAGCTGGAGGTGTCTGGACGGGCAAATTTAACTCTCATTTCGCACCAGGAAGAGGAATTAACCAAAGGCTCAGCATGCCGTGCCGGAACCAGATTAGGGACTGAAGCAATCCTGCGGTGTTGCGGCCAGCTCACGAGAAAGCGAGTTGAAGAAAGGAGCTCAGGGGCACTGTAATTCACAAACCTGCAGAGTTATAAATGACAGCTATCGTCCAAAAATATACTGAAGTAAGGCTGCCAAGAGGACTTGAAAGCGGGGCAGAATTGCAGGAAACCGATTTCAGGAGGTAGACTGGAATTGCATTGAAAGCATAGGAAAAGAGGCAGAACGTCCACAATGATGCACTTGGCCCAAAAGGGCGTATGCGTTTTTTCCTGAATATATTCAGGAAAAAACGCATACGCCCTTTTTGGCCAACCAAGCAAGCTTGCAAAGGAAATCTGCACTACAATGAAGTCTCACTTCCCCCCGGTCAAAAGGGCCATCTGAAAAAAGTGTAAAATCCAGAAAGGCAGGACAGGCCATGGAGAACTGGGAGCCTTGTTATGCTGATGGGCGGGATGTCAATTGCCAACAGCCACTCGGGAGAAGTGTATGGTGTTTCCTGAAACATCTAAAAAACAAAGCAACAGAGCCTAGGGCACTTCCACTTATGGTCCTATAGCTTAGGGAAATTAAAATCAAAATGACACAGCCACCCCACAAGTTGGGACGGCTTTGTTTACAAGAACCTGGTTTACGGTACAAGTTCAATATCGCAGAAAGTGAAAAATGGATAAAGAAGTTGTGGTACTTACGTACAATGCAGTATCACTCAGCAATGAAATCTATGTCATCAGGCCCGTAGCAGCATAATGAGTGGGTTCAGGTATGATGATTCTAACTGAAATAAGTCACACAGAAAAAGAAACATCATAAGATATCACTAATACACGGAATGTAAACTTGGCTACACAGGAACTGAATTACAAAACAGAACAGGGTCTCAAATTTAGAAACCCAACTTATGCTTGCTTAAGGGGAAAGGTGAGTTGGGGTGCTGCATAAAACCAGAGATTGAAATGAGCACAGATAAAGTTCCTTAAGCCAAATATGGAATAGACAAGAGCTACTCCTTGCTCAACGAAATGGACTCAACACCCCATATTAAACGGCTAAGAATGTACCTGACTAGGAAGTATCTTAAAACCTATGGATTGCTATGTCTCCGAAAGAGAATCAAGCGTGTGTGCAGGGGCATAAACGCAGCAGTGATAGGACTGGAGAGGTTCGGTGAGCAAATGAAGACCCTTTGAAGTCATATTGCATGTTACCCATTCCACGGGTCTCAACTCTCCAGGTTTAAGGTATTCTTCCTTCAGCTAAAACATGCATGTGGAACCCAGAGTATGATCAACCGTGTGATCGGGAGACGTGTTCAAATATGTCTCAGTTTTCGTCCCCTGGTACTCGGGTGCAACATTCCAGACGCTTTACTAACACTCTCCCGACTTGGAGAGTCAGTGCCTTTAACCTCCTGTTTGGCCAAGTTTGCAATTTCTGCGGAAGATGAACAGGAATAGGGAGAACCAATGACAGACTAGCTGGAGGTGTGTGGACGGGCAAATTTAACTCTCATTTCCCACCAGGAAGAGGAATTAACCAAAGGCTCAGCGTGCCGTGCCGGAACCAGATTAGGGCCTGAAGCAATCCTGCGGTGTTGCGGCCAGCTCACGAGAAAGCGAGTTGAAGAAAGGAGCTCAGGGGCACTGTAATTCACAAACCTGCAGAGTTATAAATGACAGCTATCGTCCAAAAATATACTGAAGTAAGGCTGCCAAGAGGACTTGAAAGCGGGGCAGAATTGCAGGAAACCGATTTCAGGAGGTAGACTGGAATTGCATTGAAAGCATAGGAAAAGAGGCAGAACGTCCACAATGATGCACTTGGCCCAAAAGGGCGTATGCGTTTTTTCCTGAATATATTCAGGAAAAAACGCATACGCCCTTTTTGGCCAACCAAGCAAGCTTGCAAAGGAAATCTGCACTACAATGAAGTCTCACTTCCCCCCGGTCAAAAGGGCCATCTGAAAAAAGTGTAAAATCCAGAAAGGCAGGACAGGCCATGGAGAACTGGGAGCCTTGTTATGCTGATGGGCGGGATGTAAATTGCCAACAGCCACGCCGGAGAAGTATATGGTGTTTTCTGAAACATCTAAAAAACAAAGCAACAGAACCTAGGGCACTTCCACTTATGGTCCTATAGCTTAGGGAAATTAAAATCAAAAAGACACAGCCACCCCAAAGGTTGGGACGGCTCTGTTTACAAGAACCACGTTTACGGTACAAGTTCAATATCACAGAAAGTGAAAAATGGATAAAGAAGTTGTGGTACTTACGTACAATGCAATATCACTCAGCAATGAAATCTATGTCATCAGGCCCGTAGCAGCATAATGAGTGGATTCAGGTATGATGATTCTAACTGAAATAAGTCACACAGAAAAAGAAACATCATAAGATATCACTAATACACGGAACGTAAACTTGGCTACACAGGAACTGAATTGCACAACAGAACAGGGTCTCAAATTTAGAAAACCAACTTTTGCTTGCTTAAGGGGAAAGGTGAGTTGGGGTGCTGCATAAAACCAGAGATTGAAATGAGCACAGATAAAGTTCCTTAAGCCAAATATGGAATAGACAAGAGCTACTCCTTGCTCAACGAAATGGACTCAACACCCCATATTAAACGCCTAAGAATGTACCTGACTAGGAAGTATCTTAAAACCGATGGACTGCTATGTCGCGGAAAGAGAATCAAGCGTGTGTACAGGGGCATAAATGCAGCAGTGATAGGATTGGAGAAGTTCGGTGAGCAAATGAAGACCCTTTGAAGTCATATTGCATGGTACCCATTCCACGGGTCTCAACTCTCCAGGTTTAAGGTATTCTTCCTTCAGCTAAACATGCACGTGGAACCCAGAGTATGATCAACCGTGTGATCGGGAGACGTGTTCCAATATGTGTCAGTTTTCGTCCCCTGGTACTCGGGTGCAACATTCCAGACGCTTTACTAACACTCTCCCTACTTGGAGAGTCAGTGCCTTTAACCTCCTGTTTGGCCCAGTTTGCAATTTCTGCGGAAGATGAACAGGAATAGGGAGAACCAATGACAGACTAGCTGGAGGTGTCTGGACGGGCAAATTTAACTCTCATTTCCCACCAGGAAGAGGAATTAACCAAAGGCTCAGCGTGCCGTGCCGGAACCAGATTAGGGCCTGAAGCCATCCTGCGGTGTTGCGGCCAGCTCACGAGAAAGCGAGTTGAAGAAAGGAGCTCAGGGGCACTGTAATTCACAAACCTGCAGAGTTATAAATGACAGCTATCGTCCAAAAATATACTGAAGTAAGGCTGCCAAGAGGACTTGAAAGCGGGGCAGAATTGCAGGAAACCGATTTCAGGAGGTAGACTGGAATTGCATTGAAAGCATAGGAAAAGAGGCAGAACGTCCACAATGATGCACTTGGCCAAAAAGGGCGTATGCGTTTTTTCCTGAATATATTCAGGAAAAAATGCATACGTCCTTTTTGGCCAACCAAGCAAGCTTGCAAAGGAAATCTGCACTACAATGAAGTCTCACTTCCCCCCGGTCAAAAGGGCCATCTGAAAAAAGTGTAAAATCCAGAAAGGCAGGAAAGGCCATGGAGAACTGGGAGCCTTGTTATGCTGATGGGCGGGATGTAAATTGCCAACAGCCACTCGGGAGAAGTGTATGGTGTTTCCTGAAACATCTAAAAAACAAAGCAACATAGCCTAGGGCACTTCCACTTATGGTCCTATAGCTTAGGGAAATTAAAATCAAAAGACACAGCCACCCCATAGGTTGGGACGGCTCTGTTTACAAGAACCTGGTTTACGGTACAAGTTCAATATCGCAGAAAGTGAAAAATGGATAAAGAAGTTGTGGTACTTACGTACAATGCAATATCACACAGCAATGAAATCTATGTCATCAGGCCCGTAGCAGCATAATGAGTGGATTCAGGTACGATGATTCTAACTGAAATAAGTCACACAGAAAAAGAAACATCATAAGATATCACTAATACACGGAATGTAAACTTGGCTACACAGGAACTGAATTGCAAAACAGAACAGGTTCTCAAATTTAGAAACCCAACTTATGCTTGCTTAAGGGGAAAGGTGAGTTGGGGTGCTGCATAAAACCAGAGATTGAAATGAGCACAGATAAAGTTCCTTAAGCCAAGTATGGAATAGACAAGAGCTACTCCTTGCTCAAGGAAATGGACTCAACACCCCATATTAAACGCCTAAGAATGTACCTGACTAGGAAGTATCTTAAAACCTATGGATTGCTATGTCTCCGAAAGAGAATCAAGCGTGTGTACAGGGGCATAAACGCAGCAGTGATAGATCTGGAGAGGTTCGGTGAGCAAATGAAGACCCTTTGAAATCATATTGCATGGTACCCATTCCACGGGTCTCAACTCTCCAGGTTTCAGGTATTCTTCCTTCAGGTAAAACATGCATGTGGAACCCAGAGTATGATCAACCGTGTGATCGGGAGACGTGTTCCAATATGTGTCAGTTTCCGTCCCCTGGTACTCGGGTGCAACATTCCAGACGCTTTACTAACACTCTCCCGACTTGGACAGTCAGTGCCTTTAACCTCCTGTTTGGCCCAGTTTGCAATTTCTGCGGAAGATGAACAGGAAATGGGAGAACCAATGACAGACTAGCTGGAGGTGTCTGGACGGGCAAATTTAACTCTCATTTCCCACCAGGAAGAGGAATTAACCAAAGGCTCAGCGTGCCGTGCCGGAACCAGATTAGGGCCTGAAGCCATCCTGCGGTGTTGCGGCCAGCTCACGAGAAAGCGAGTTGAAGAAAGGAGCTCAGGGGCACTGTAATTCACAAACCTGCAGAGTTATAAATGACAGCTATCATCCAAAAATATACTGAAGTAAGGCTGCCAAGAGGACTTGAAAGCGGGGCAGAATTGCAGGAAACCGATTTCAGGAGGTAGACTGGAATTGCATTGAAAGCATAGGAAAAGAGGCAGAACGTCCACAATGATGCACTTGGCCAAAAAGGGCGTATGTGTTTTTTCCTGAATATATTCAGGAAAAAACGCATACGCCCTTTTTGGCCAACCAAGCAAGCTTGCAAAGGAAATCTGCACTACAATGAAGTCTCACTTCCCCCCGGTCAAAAGGGCCATCTGAAAAATGTGTAAAATCCAGAAACGCAGGACAGGCCATGGAGAACTGGGAGCCTTGTTATGCTGATGGATGTGATTTAAATTGCCAACAGCCACTCGGGAGAATTGTATGGTGTTTCCTGAAACATCTAAAATACAAAGCAAGAGAGCCTAGGGCACTTCCACTTATGGTCCTATAGCTTAGGGAAATTAAAATCAAAAAGACAGAGCCACCCAAAAGGTTGGGACGGCTCTGTTTACAAGAAACTCATTTACAGTACAAGTTCAATATCGCAGAAAGTGAAAAATGGATAAAGAAGTTGTGGTACTTACGTACAATGCAGTATCACTCAGCAATGAAATCTATGTCATCAGGCCCGTAGCAGCATAATGAGTGGATTCAGGTATGATGATTCTAACTGAAATAAGTCACACAGAAAAAGAAACATCATAAGATATCACTAATACACGGAATGTAAACTTGGCTACACAGGAACTGAATTCCAAAACAGAACAGGGTCTCAAATTTAGAAACCCAACTTATGCTTGCTTAAGGGGAAAGGTGAGTTGGGGTGCTGCATAAAACCAGAGATTGAAATGAGCACAGATAAAGTTCCTTAAGCCAAATATGGAATAGACAAGAGCTACTCCTTGCTCAACGAAACGGATTCAACACCCCATATTAAACACCTAAGAATAAACCTGACTAGGAAGTATCTTAAAACCTATGGATTGCTATGTCTCCAAAAGAGAATCAAGCGTGTGTGCAGGGGCATAAACGCAGCAGTGATAGGACTGGAGAGGTTCGGTGAGCAAATGAAGACCCTTTGAAGTCATATTGCATGGTACCCATTCCACGGGTCTCAACTCTCCAGGTTTAAGGTATTCTTCCTTCAACTAAAACATGCATGTGGAACCCAGAGTATGATCAACCGTGTGATCGGGAGACGTGTTCCAATATGTCTCAGGTTTCGTCCCCTGGTACTCGGGTGCAACATTCCAGACGCTTTACTAACACTCTCCCGACTTGGAGAGTCAGTGCCTTTAACCTCCTGTTTGGCCCAGTTTGCAATTTCTGCGGAAGATGAACAGGAATAGGGAGAACCAATGAGAGACTAGCTGGAGGTGTCTGGACGGGCAAATTTAACTCTCATTTCGCACCAGGAAGAGGAATTAACCAAAGGCTCAGCATGCCGTGCCGGAACCAGATTAGGGACTGAAGCAATCCTGCGGTGTTGCGGCCAGCTCACGAGAAAGCGAGTTGAAGAAAGGAGCTCAGGGGCACTGTAATTCACAAACCTGCAGAGTTATAAATGACAGCTATCGTCCAAAAATATACTGAAGTAAGGCTGCCAAGAGGACTTGAAAGCGGGGCAGAATTGCAGGAAACCGATTTCAGGAGGTAGACTGGAATTGCATTGAAAGCATAGGAAAAGAGGCAGAACGTCCACAATGATGCACTTGGCCCAAAAGGGCGTATGCGTTTTTTCCTGAATATATTCAGGAAAAAACGCATACGCCCTTTTTGGCCAACCAAGCAAGCTTGCAAAGGAAATCTGCACTACAATGAAGTCTCACTTCCCCCCGGTCAAAAGGGCCATCTGAAAAAAGTGTAAAATCCAGAAAGGCAGGACAGGCCATGGAGAACTGGGAGCCTTGTTATGCTGATGGGCGGGATGTCAATTGCCAACAGCCACTCGGGAGAAGTGTATGGTGTTTCCTGAAACATCTAAAAAACAAAGCAACAGAGCCTAGGGCACTTCCACTTATGGTCCTATAGCTTAGGGAAATTAAAATCAAAATGACACAGCCACCCCACAAGTTGGGACGGCTTTGTTTACAAGAACCTGGTTTACGGTACAAGTTCAATATCGCAGAAAGTGAAAAATGGATAAAGAAGTTGTGGTACTTACGTACAATGCAGTATCACTCAGCAATGAAATCTATGTCATCAGGCCCGTAGCAGCATAATGAGTGGGTTCAGGTATGATGATTCTAACTGAAATAAGTCACACAGAAAAAGAAACATCATAAGATATCACTAATACACGGAATGTAAACTTGGCTACACAGGAACTGAATTCCAAAACAGAACAGGGTCTCAAATTTAGAAACCCAACTTATGCTTGCTTAAGGGGAAAGGTGAGTTGGGGTGCTGCATAAAACCAGAGATTGAAATGAGCACAGATAAAGTTCCTTAAGCCAAATATGGAATAGACAAGAGCTACTCCTTGCTCAACGAAATGGACTCAACACCCCATATTAAACGGCTAAGAATGTACCTGACTAGGAAGTATCTTAAAACCTATGGATTGCTATGTCTCCGAAAGAGAATCAAGCGTGTGTGCAGGGGCATAAACGCAGCAGTGATAGGACTGGAGAGGTTCGGTGAGCAAATGAAGACCCTTTGAAGTCATATTGCATGTTACCCATTCCACGGGTCTCAACTCTCCAGGTTTAAGGTATTCTTCCTTCAGCTAAAACATGCATGTGGAACCCAGAGTATGATCAACCGTGTGATCGGGAGACGTGTTCAAATATGTCTCAGTTTTCGTCCCCTGGTACTCGGGTGCAACATTCCAGACGCTTTACTAACACTCTCCCGACTTGGAGAGTCAGTGCCTTTAACCTCCTGTTTGGCCAAGTTTGCAATTTCTGCGGAAGATGAACAGGAATAGGGAGAACCAATGACAGACTAGCTGGAGGTGTGTGGACGGGCAAATTTAACTCTCATTTCCCACCAGGAAGAGGAATTAACCAAAGGCTCAGCGTGCCGTGCCGGAACCAGATTAGGGCCTGAAGCAATCCTGCGGTGTTGCGGCCAGCTCACGAGAAAGCGAGTTGAAGAAAGGAGCTCAGGGGCACTGTAATTCACAAACCTGCAGAGTTATAAATGACAGCTATCGTCCAAAAATATACTGAAGTAAGGCTGCCAAGAGGACTTGAAAGCGGGGCAGAATTGCAGGAAACCGATTTCAGGAGGTAGACTGGAATTGCATTGAAAGCATAGGAAAAGAGGCAGAACGTCCACAATGATGCACTTGGCCCAAAAGGGCGTATGCGTTTTTTCCTGAATATATTCAGGAAAAAACGCATACGCCCTTTTTGGCCAACCAAGCAAGCTTGCAAAGGAAATCTGCACTACAATGAAGTCTCACTTCCCCCCGGTCAAAAGGGCCATCTGAAAAAAGTGTAAAATCCAGAAAGGCAGGACAGGCCATGGAGAACTGGGAGCCTTGTTATGCTGATGGGCGGGATGTAAATTGCCAACAGCCACGCCGGAGAAGTGTATGGTGTTTTCTGAAACATCTAAAAAACAAAGCAACAGAACCTAGGGCACTTCCACTTATGGTCCTATAGCTTAGGGAAATTAAAATCAAAAAGACACAGCCACCCCAAAGGTTGGGACGGCTCTGTTTACAAGAACCACGTTTACGGTACAAGTTCAATATCACAGAAAGTGAAAAATGGATAAAGAAGTTGTGGTACTTACGTACAATGCAATATCACTCAGCAATGAAATCTATGTCATCAGGCCCGTAGCAGCATAATGAGTGGATTCAGGTATGATGATTCTAACTGAAATAAGTCACACAGAAAAAGAAACATCATAAGATATCACTAATACACGGAACGTAAACTTGGCTACACAGGAACTGAATTGCACAACAGAACAGGGTCTCAAATTTAGAAAACCAACTTTTGCTTGCTTAAGGGGAAAGGTGAGTTGGGGTGCTGCATAAAACCAGAGATTGAAATGAGCACAGATAAAGTTCCTTAAGCCAAATATGGAATAGACAAGAGCTACTCCTTGCTCAACGAAATGGACTCAACACCCCATATTAAACGCCTAAGAATGTACCTGACTAGGAAGTATCTTAAAACCGATGGACTGCTATGTCGCGGAAAGAGAATCAAGCGTGTGTACAGGGGCATAAATGCAGCAGTGATAGGATTGGAGAAGTTCGGTGAGCAAATGAAGACCCTTTGAAGTCATATTGCATGGTACCCATTCCATGGGTCTCAACTCTCCAGGTTTAAGGTATTCTTCCTTCAGCTAAACATGCACGTGGAACCCAGAGTATGATCAACCGTGTGATCGGGAGACGTGTTCCAATATGTGTCAGTTTTCGTCCCCTGGTACTCGGGTGCAACATTCCAGACGCTTTACTAACACTCTCCCTACTTGGAGAGTCAGTGCCTTTAACCTCCTGTTTGGCCCAGTTTGCAATTTCTGCGGAAGATGAACAGGAATAGGGAGAACCAATGACAGACTAGCTGGAGGTGTCTGGACGGGCAAATTTAACTCTCATTTCGCACCAGGAAGAGGAATTAACCAAAGGCTCAGCGTGCCGTGCCGGAATCAGATTAGGGCCTGAAGCAATCCTGCGGTGTTGCGGCCAGCTCACGAGAAAGCGAGTTGAAGAAAGGAGCTCAGGGGCACTGTCATTCACAAACCTGCAGAGTTATAAATGACATCTATCGTCCAAAAATATACTGAAGTAAGGCTGCCAAGAGGACTTGAAAGCGGGGCAGAATTGCAAGAAACCGATTTCAGGAGGTAGACTGGAATTGCATTTAAAGCATAGGAAAAGAGGCAGAACGTCCACAATGATGCACTTGGCCAAAAAGGGCGTATGCGTTTTTTCCTGAATATATTCAGGAAAAAACGCATACGCCCTTTTTGGCCAACCAAGCAAGCTTGCAAAGGAAATCTGCACTACAATGAAGTCTCACTTCCCCCCGGTCAAAAGGGCCATCTGAAAAAAGTGTAAAATCCAGAAAGGCAGGACAGGCCATGGAGAACTGGGAGCCTTGTTATGCTGCTGGGCGTGATTTAAATTGCCAACAGCCATTCTGGAGAAGTGTATGGTGTTTCCTGAAACATCTAAAAAACAAAGCAAGAGAGCCTAGGGCACTTCCACTTATGGTCCTATAGCTTAGGGAAATTAAAATCAAAAAGACAGAGCCACCCAAAAGGTTGGGACGGCTCTGTTTACAAGAACCTGGTTTACGGTACAAGTTCAATATCGCAGAAAGTGAAAAATGGATAAAGAAGTTGTGGTACTTACGTACAATGCAATATCACTCAGCAAGGAAATCTATGTCATCAGGCCCGTAGCAGCATAATGAGTGGATTCAGGTACGATGATTCTAACTGAAATAAGTCTCACAGAAAAACAAACATCATAAGATATCACTAATACACGGAATGTAAACTTGGCTACATAGGAACTGAATTACGAAACAGAACAGGGTCTCAAATTTAGAAAACCAACTTATGCTTGCTTAAGGGGAAAGGTGAGTTGGGGTGCTGCATAAAACCAGAGATTGAAATGAGCACAGATAAAGTTCCTTAAGCCAAATATGGAATAGACAAGAGCTACTCCTTGCTCAACGAAATGGACTCAACACCCCATATTAAACGCCTAAGAATGTACCTGACTAGGAAGTATCTTAAAACCTATGGATTGCTATGTCTCCGAAAGAGAATCAAGCGTGTGTACAGGGCCATAAACGCAGCAGTGATAGGATTGGAGAGGTTCGGTGAGCAAATGAAGACCCTTTGAAATCATATTGCATGGTACCCATTCCACGGGTCTCAACTCTCCAGGTTTAAGGTATTCTTCCTTCAGCTAAACATGCACGTGGAACCCAGAGTATGATCAACCGTGTGATCGGGAGATGTGTTCCAATATGTCTCAGTTTTCATCCCCTGGTACTCGGGTGCAACATTCCAGACGCTTTACTAACACTCTCCCTACTTGGAGAGTCACTGCCTTTAACCTCCTGTTTGGCCCAGTTTGCAATTTCTGCGGAAGATGAACAGGAATAGGGAGAACCAATGACAGACTAGCTGGAGGTGTCTGGACGGGCAAATTTAACTCTCATTTCCCACCAGGAAGAGGAATTAACCAAAGGCTCAGCGTGCCGTGCCGGAATCAGATTAGGGCCTGAAGCCATCCTGCGGTGTTGCGGCCAGCTCACGAGAAAGCGAGTTGAAGAAAGGAGCTCAGGGGCACTGTAATTCACAAACCTGCAGAGTTATAAATGACAGCTATCGTCCAAAAATATACTGAAGTAAGGCTGCCAAGAGGACTTGAAAGCGGGGCAGAATTGCAGGAAACCGATTTCAGGAGGTAGACTGGAATTGCATTTAAAGCATAGGAAAAGAGGCAGAACGTCCACAATGATGCACTTGGCCAAAAAGGGCGTATGCGTTTTTTCCTGAATATATTCAGGAAAAAACGCATACGCCCTTTTTGGCCAACCAAGCAAGCTTGCAAAGGAAATCTGCACTACAATGAAGTCTCACTTCCCCCCGGTCAAAAGGGCCATCTGAAAAAAGTGTAAAATCCAGAAAGGCAGGACAGGCCATGGAGAACTGGGAGCCTTGTTATGCTGATGGGCGGGATGTAAATTGCCAACAGCCACTTGGGAGAAGTGTATGGTGTTTCCTGAAACATCTAAAAAACAAAGCAACAGAGCCTAGGGCACTTCCACTTATGGTCCTATTGCTTAGTTAATTTAAAATCAAAAAGACACAGCCACCCCAAAGGTTGGGACGGTTCTTTTTACTGGAATCTCTTCTTCGTCACAAGTTAAATATCCCAGAGAGCAAATAATGGATAAAGAAGTTGCGGTACTTATGTACAACAGAATACCACTCAGCAATGAAATCTATGTCACCAGGCCCGTACCAGCATAATGATTGGATTGAGGCACGATGATTCTAAGTGAAATAAGTCACACAGAAAAAGAAACATCATAAGGTATCACTAATACACGGAATGTGAACTTGGCTACACATGAACTGAATTACAAAACAGAACAGGGTCTCAAGTTTAGAAAACTAACTTATGCTTGCTTAAGGGGGAAGGTGAGTTGGGGTGCTGCATTAAACCAGAGTTTGAAATTAGCACAGATACCGTTCCATAAGCCAAATATGGAATAGACAAGACCTACACCTTGCTCAACGAAATGGATTCAACAATGAGGTATCACCTCACACCTGGTAGAATAGGCATCATAGAAAATCTACAAGCAAGAAATGCTGGAAAGGGTGTGGAGAAAAGGAACCCTCTTCCACTATTGTTGGGAATATAAATTGATACAGTCACTATGGAGAACAATATGGAATTTCTTAAGAAACTAACAATAGAATTACCATATGATACAGCAATCCCACTACTGGACATATACCCAGACAAAACCATAAATCAAAAAGAGACATTCACCGCAATGTTCATTGCATCACTATTTACAATATCGAGGTAATGGAAGCAACCTAAATGCCCACAGACAGACGAATGCATAAAGCCGTGGTACATATATAAAATGGAATATTACTAAGCCATGAAAAGGAATGAAATTGGGTCATTTGTAGAGACGTCGATGCATCTAGAGACTGTCATACAGAGTGAAGTAAGTCAGAGAGAGAAAAACAAATCTTGTATATTCATGCATATATGTGGAACCTAGAAAACCTGTACAGATTAACCATTTTGCAAGGCATAAATAGAGCAACAGATGTAGACAACAAACGTATGGACAACAAGGGGGGAAAGCTGTTGGGGGGGGGTGGTGGGAGGAGTTGAGAGACTGGGATTGGCATGTATACATTTATATGTATAAAATAGATAACCAATAAGAACCTGCTGTATAAAAATATAAAATAAAATTCAAAATTAAAAAGAAATAAAATTTAAAAAATAGAAAAAACAATTATTCCCTTCACATACATGTATTTATATGAATAAATTATTTCCATGCTTATATCTGTAAATACAAAAAAGAGGAATAAAATCTACCTTGAACCCAAAACGAAAAAGAGAAAAAAAACACAGAACCCACCAGTTCCACAGAGGAAAACCGTATCAGGGCACTTGCTCCAGTTGTAAACAATTCTGAAGTTGGTCAGTGGTGGGGAATCGTCTCCCATTCAGCCAGCAGCCCCCACGCAACAAGCGTCCTCATTGCAAAGCTGGGGCACCGTGCCAAGGCATCTGTGAGTAAACGTGAGCTGAGCCCCAGGCCAGTTGCTGCTGAACTATTCCCACCCATCCCAGGTAAAACACCTGAATATATACAAGGACTTGAAAGCCTAGAGGGAGGGCCATAGAGCCACACGAGTGACAGCATGCCGGCCGACTTGGTGCCTGCAGGCCAGCCAGGATGGTCCTGGCCCTGGGTGCTCTTCTGGAAGATGTCCATTTCCCTGCCTGAGATACCCGTCCTGTCCCTGCCCCCACTGCTTTTTTCCTTCCTCACCTCTGCCCAGGGAGAAATTCCAGCAGCAGGTATGGGTGACACATCTTCTTCTTTAGCAGGTGGCAGCCTGGCAACTGCTGCAGAAAGTCCAGCAGAGCCCCACTCACACTGGGCCACCCACAAAGCCGTGGCCTCTCACTCCCTCCCACCAGCCCAGCCCCGAGACTGCTGACAGGGCAGAGAAAATGGCGTCAGGCACGGCTGCAGGGGCTCTTGCTGCCTGGAGTGGTATTTATAGTGATCTCAACCCAGGCACACCTGGGGAGGGCTGGCCGGCACGGTAAGGCTGCCCAGGTCAGCCAATCATCACCCCTCAGGGGCTCACAGTTGCAGAAAATGGAACTTGCTGAACCGGCCAGGTCCAAGGAACAGGTGTGGGCTCCTGAGAGTCAGGATAGACAAGGGGCTGCAGCTTTGGCTTGTTTTCTAATCATTTTATCTGGCCCATGAGTGGGAGACAACTTCAAGAAAACCCTCTCCTAATGAGAGGAACCCAGGAGTCAGGGAGAGGAGGGGTGGGTGGTGGTTGGAGACAGAGGCCTGGTGCCCCGGGTGCAGTGGAAGTCTCTGGAAGACCAGGTGGAGGGAGGCCTCACGGAGTGATGCCCAGGGTCACAGACCTGTCGCAGCTGCTGTTTGTTAGTTCAAGTCCTGCTCTGAGGTGCTCTGCGTCAGCTCTGAGCGACAGGTGAGCTGGAGGTGCTCTGCAATGAGGGCTATGTGCACGGTTCCTGTGTGCCCAGCCCTGCCACGGTACCTGCAAGGGTAGCTCTGTATCCTGGGAGGGGCCTGACCACGAGAGCCCTGTGGGCTGGGGTGGGGGTGGGGTACCTGCCCAGGTGAGCTCCATATTCTGGGATTGGTCTGACCACGAGAGCCCCATGGGCTGCTGGGGACCTGGTAAAGGATGTCAGGACAGTCAGTGAAGCCACCGAGGATATACCTCCAGTTGCTCCTAATTCCTACACCCTGCTGGTCATTCTACCAACCACCAGGACATGGTATTCTGTATTAGTCTTCAATGATGCCTTCTTTTGTATTCCATTAGTCCCAGAGTCACAAGAAATTTTGGCTTGTGAGTGGCAGGACTCAACATACAACTAAAACAATACTTCCGGGCCGTCTGGCCCCAAGGGTGCAAAAATTCCCACACCATCTTTGGGGAAAGCTTAGCTAAAGACCTAAAAGTTCTACCTCTGGAAAAGGAAACCCTCCTTCAATATGCAGACGACATTCTGATCGCCAGCCCTACTAAGGAGGCCTCTGAACTACCAAGCCAATAAAGGATAGAAGTTGTCCAAGAAAAAGCTCAAATATCACAGACTGCCGTGACCTTCCTGGGCTTCATTCTCACAGAAGGTTGGAGAAGTCCATCCCAGGAAAGGGAAGAAACCATTTTCAGCCTTACCCCTTTCTAAAACTAGAAGACAGCTTAGGGGTTCCTGGGGAGGCCAGGGTTTGCTGCTTCTGGATCCCTAACTACAGTCTACTAGCTGGGCCTCTATATGAAACACTGAAAGGAAAAGATGATGATCCTTTTGAATAGAATCCAGAAGTGGCCTTTCAAGAATGGAAAGAGCAGTCAATTCAGACCCTTGCCCTGGAACTCCCTAATTTAGCTAAACCCTTTGACCTTTACATTCCCGGTGAAAGGTGAATCGCCATTGGAGAATTAGTGCAAAACCTGGGACCACTTGAAATGGAACAATGCAAGAATGCCATCCAGGTAGGATAAACTATGGTCACCAAGGGGCTTGGCCCACTGCCACATCTGGCCAAGATACTGGCGGTATCTAAAACCCTGGAAATCAGCAGCCCAAAAGGCCACCTCCCTCCTAAGGGAAAAGGACCCCACGTGGTGATCCTAACCACCAACCATGCCCTGAAGTTGCAGGGTTCGCTCCGTGGGCACACCGACCTCGAGTGAGGAGGCCCTCCAACTCCAACATCCAGAGAGATAACCGGGGGCAACAGGGCACCATGACGACTCGTGTGAACATCACTTGACCTGGACTTTCTCTCATAAAACAACAAGAGTGTGTCCCAAAAGAGTAGACTACTGCTTGCCGGACTTACTGCACCCAGAGGGGAGCTAATAATCTTGGCGGGGGAGCCGTATATCACACTGTCACCATAGAAAAACCTACAGACACCGTGATGATGGTGGCCAGTAAGACCGGCTGGACTCTTGTTTACTTCAAAAGGCTGTTGGCTCAGTGGCCATCATGGTCCTTGATCACCACTGACCCTGGACTGTCTGGGAGTTGAGCGGGCAGGGCTCTGACACCTGGTGCTGTTTGTACGTTAATTCAGGGGCCTAATTGAAGAAAGCGCAGACTACTGGTCAGAGCATCTAGGCTGGCAGAAACGGTCAGCCTAAGGTGGCCGAACAAATGTGGGGCGGGGTGAAACCGGCCCCCACAGCGTCTCTGCACATCTCTTTCCTGGACCCTTGAAGGTCATTAGAATCTATAACACTTCCAATGCTGGTGCTCAGGTGGACGAGCAGGGAGGCAGGGGGCCTGGGGACAATCAACGTCACCTGGAGGCTGCTGGGGAGAAGCTCTGACCCTCGCCCCAGGGTATGAGGGCTCCCAACTCAGCACTCAGCAGTTACAGAAGAAGGGTCTGCACCCTCAGCACTCCAAGAATGAGGAACGGGACAAAAGGCAGAGGGGGGGTTTGTCCCCAGCAAAGCCCATTAAAAATCCCTGGGAGATAAAAATAGAATCTGGGCAATAAAGTCAAGTCTAACCTTTTTTATCCTTTGTGCTTTGTCTAATTTCACGTGCTCCTAGGGTCCCGCATGCAGAGGTTCCACACCCGGCACTTCAGACCAGATTTCCTAGTGCAGAATGGCTGGGTCGACACCTCAGCTCCTGGGGCCCAGTGCAGACTCCGCGATATAGAGCCTGAGCTACAGCCAACCCGGCCCTCGAGAGCTCCGCCCCCTCCCTCCCACTGACTCTGACAGGATCTCTACACAGCAGCCCAGCCCACAGCCCACGGGGTAGTACATGCTCTCACCTCTCCATTCTCTGATCAAAATATAAAGTTTCCTTTGCTTGTGAACCAAACTCAGTCTCGATCTGTTGGCCTCAATGACACTGGGCAGGGGGACACTTGTTGGGGTCCACTCTGGAGGATCAGTAACAGAAATTGAGACTATTGTAACCTCAATGAACAGATGTGTGAGCCAAAGTGTAGTTAACATAGAACAGTGTATAAGGCTCGGGTAAAATAAGATGTTTCTAACACTTCCATTGGATATTTCCATCACTTTATTATAAGCAAGTTCAGTGAAAAGGTTTGTCTTATTTGTCAGCTCAATATTAGAGAAATGAAGTGATTTCTTTCCAAGGATGTACATCTAATAATCTTGGTTAAACCTTCAATCTTGTTTTAAATGCTTTTCCATTGAAAATGATACCTCTCTTTCAGCTCCCCCATTTCTGAGAAGTATAAAATCTTATAATTTATTATTACCAAAGGGGAAAGGTGGGAGGAGGGATAAATTAACAGTTTGGGATTAACACATACACACTGCTATGTATAAAATAGATCATCAACAAGGAACTACTGTATAGCACAGGGAACTACACTCAACATTTTGCAATAACCTATAAGGGGAAATAATCTGAAAAAGAATAGATATTTTTATTGACATCATCTATCAATGACAGTTAAAGTGTAACCTAAGGGAAGCTGGTGGTGAGTGCTTCTGACCCTGAAGACTTCAATCATCTAAAGTTTGGACTCTGCCTACTTCCCAAGGCCCTTAATGAACATATGTGTAGCCGTAGCTTAAAAAATTCCCCAGTTTGGGTTTCGGGGAGACACTGATTTTGAAAAAGCCCTGGTGTTCTCCTTACATGAATGGGACTCTTCCTACTGCTAAAACATGTCTGTCACACCCAGAGGATGGTATACCGTCTGATCGGGAAGAGTTTGGAAAAGGCATCTCATCTCCTCATCTCCTGGTGCTCGGGTTCACCCCTCCAGCGTCTTTACTAACAGTCTCCCCACTTGGAGATGTCAGCACTGTCAACATCCTGTTGCGTACAGTTTGGAATTTGTCCAGAGGATGAAGCGGAAGGATGAGGAACAATGAGAGGCAAGTCCTACGTGTTCAGACAGGCACATGTCACTCTAATTTCCAATCAGGAAGACGAATTGACCAAAGGCTAGGGTTGCCCATGGAAACAGTATCGGGCTTGAGGAAATCCCGCTGCTTTGTGGCCAGTTCCCATAAACACAAGTTGAACAATAGAACTCAGGGGCAGTAAAATTCACAAAACTGCAGAGTTGAAAATATCCATCACTGAAAAATGTCTTGAGGAAAGTCAGAGAAAAGGACTTGTAAGCAAGGGAGAATGGCAGGAAAGGGATTTGAGGAGGTAGAAAGGACTCGCCATTAAGCACAAGAAAAGGAGCTGAACATTGCCAACATTGCAGTTGGCCAAAAAGGGTGTATGCGTTTTTTTGTGTATATATTCAAGAAAAGAGCGTACACCTTTTTAGCCAACCAAACAGGTGGGCACTGGAAGTCAATACTACAAAAGACATCACTTCGCATCAGTCAGAAGAGCCATCCTCATAAAGCGTAAACAACAGAAATGCAGGACAGGGCAAGGAGAAGAGGGAGCCCTGTGAGACTTATAGTGGAAATGTATATTGCCAACGGCCATTCTGGAGAAGTGTATTGTGTTTACTAAAGCATCTAAACAATGAGCTACAGAGCATAGGGCACTTGCACTCATGGGCGTATATCTTGGGAAAAACAAAAATCGAGAGGACACAGGCACCCCAATGTTTACCCCCTCTCTGTTTAAAAGATCCTCGACTAGGATATAACTTAAATGTCTCTGGAGGGAAAAAATGGATAGAGATGTGGTACTTAGGTAGAGTGGAATATTATTCAGCCTGGAAATCAATGAAATATGGCCAGCTGTAACAACTCCGGAGGAGTTACGTATGATCATTCTAAGTGACAGAATTCAAAAAGAAGAAGACACATATCATAAGATATCACTTAAAGGTGGAATCCAAAATGGCTACACATGAAATAAATTACAAAACAAAAACATAGTCAAATATGTAGAAAACACGCATAAGGCTGCTAAACGGGAAAGGTGGGGAGGGGTGAGGCATCATCCAGGAGGTTGAAATTAGCAAAGATACCATTCCAAATACCAAACTGATAATCAACAAGGCCTACACGGTAGCTAAAAGAACTGCACTCAGCACACTCAAGTCACCGGAAAAGAATATATACGACTGGTAAGAATCTGAAAAAGAATTTATTGATGTCTCTCTGTACGTGAATCAAGTGGATGTACAGCAGCAAGAAACAGAGCTTTGAAAATCAGCTGTAACCAATATAGTAATAAATTGAAAAAAATAAATGACAGAGAGACAGAGAAAACCTCTTACAACTTTTCCTCAGGGACGGTGATGCAACATGGATTGAACACATCTAGACCCACAGCAGGATGAGACATAAGGCTGGAAACTGTTTGCGCTAAGAGAAATGTGAGGTTGGGTGAGGAAATGCACACCCTTTAAAGTAATACTACCTGGTACCCATTCAATGGGTCCCAAATCTGCAGGTTCAAGGGATCTTCCTACAGCTAAAACATGCATGGAAAACCCAGAGGACTGTACACCATGTGATCGGGAGATGTGTCTAAAATGCACCTCATTTATCCTCTCCTGGTGCTCCTGTTCACCATTCCAGCCACGTTACTTAGAAGCTCCCCACTTGGAGAATCAGCACATTTAAACTTCTGTTTCACACATTTTGCAAATTGTGAGGAGGATGAACGGGAAGAGGGGGAACCAATGAGAGAAGAGTTGTAGGGGTTTGGACGGGCACATATCACTCTAATTTCCCATTAAGAATAAGAATTAAAAAAAGGCTCAGCCTGCCTCGCCGGAGCCAAAATAGGGCCTGAAGCAATCCTGCGCGTTTGAGGCCAGCTCACAAAAGAGCAACTTAAAACATGGAGCTCAGGGTCACTGCAATTCACAAACCTGCAGAGTTATAAATGAAAACTAACGTCCAAAAATATGTTGAGGTAAGGCAAAGAAGAGGATCTGAATGCAAGACAGAATTGCAAGAAACAGATTTCAAGAGATAGATTGGACTCGTCTTTAACGCACATGAAAAGCGGCAGAATTTCGACAATGATGCAGTTGGCCCAAAAGGGCGTATGCGATTTTTCCTGATTATATCCAGGAAAAAACGCATACGCACTTTATGGGCAACGAAGCAAGCAAGCAATGCAAATGTGCACAACAAAGAAGTCTCATTTCCCACCGGTCAAAAGGGCCATCCTAAAAAATTGTAAAAACCAGAAATGCAGGACAGGCCATGGAGAACAGGGAGCCTTTATACGCTGATGGGCAGTGTGTGAACTGCCGAGAGCCACTCTGGAGAAGTGTATGGTGGTTCCTAAATCATCTAAAAACAGAGCTACAGAGCATAGGACACTTCCAATCATGGGAGTATATCTAGGGAAGTCTAAAAATCAACAAGACACAAGCACACCACAGTTTAGGGCTACTCTGTTTACAAGAACCTCAACTTCAGTACACCTTAAATATCCCAGGAAAGAGAACAATGGATAAAGAAGATGTGGTACTTATGTACAATGGAATATCTCTTCACCATGAAATCAATGTAATAAGGCTAGTAGAAGGATAAAGAGTGGATTTAGGTCCGATAATACTACTTGAAATAAGTCAAACAGAAAAAGAAACATATCATAAGATATCACTTATAGAGGGAGGGTAAATATGGCTGCACAAGAAATGAATTACAGAACAGAACAGTGTCTCACATTTAGAAAACACACTTATGTCAGCTTAAGGGGAAAGGAGAGGTGGGGTGATGCATAAAACCAGAGTTTGAAATTAGCACAGATACCGTTCAAGAAACCAAATAGGTATTAGACAAGATCTACACCTTGCTCAATGAACTGGCCTCAACACACCCTATACACCGCAGAGAAATATATCTGAGTAATAAGAATCTTAAAACCCATGTATTGATATATCTCCATAAGGGAATCAAGTGTGTGCAGAGCGGCACAAACACAGCAGTGAAAATGAGCTAAACCCCATTATAGAAATAAATTTTAAAAACAAAACGCAGAAACAATGAAAGAGAGAAAAATTCTTACAAAATTCGCTCAGGGGCTGTGATGCAACCTGGATTGACCACATATAAACCCACAGCTGGATAAGACATAAGGCTGGACACTTGGGGCTGAGAGGATTGGTGAGCTTCGGTGAGCAACTGCCGAAAGTTTAATGCAATACTTCATGCTACTCATTCCAAGGGTCCCAACACTCCAGGTTGAAGGGAATCTTCCTACAGCTAAACCATGCTTGGGAAACCCAGCGACTGGTATACCATATGATCGGGAAAGGTTTCTAAAACGCACCACATTTTTCCTCTCCTGGGGCTCCGGATCGACATTCCAGCCGCTTTACTAACAACATCCCCACAAGGAGAGTCAATGCCTTTAAGTTCTGGTATCGCACAGTCTTCAGTTAGTGCGGAGGATGAATGGGAATAGGGGGAACCAGTGAGAAACTAGCTGTAGCGGTTTCAATGGGCACATGTCACTCTAATTTCACATCAGTAAGAAGAATGAACCAAAGGCACAGCAAGGTGCCCCAGAAAAAGAATAGGGCTTCAAGGAATCCTGTGGTTATGGGGCAAGATCACAAAACTAAGAGCTGAAAAATGGAGCTAAGGGCCACTGCAATTCAAAAACCTGACTTGCCCAAAATGGGCGTATGTGTTTTTTTCTGAATATATTCAGGAAAAAACGCATACGCCCTTTTTGGCCAACCAAGCAAGCTTGCAAAGGAAATCTGCACTACAATGAAGTCTCACTTCCCCCCGGTCAAAAGGGCCATCTGAAAAAAGTGTAAAATCCAGAAAGGCAGGACAGGCCATGGAGAACTGGGAGCCTTGTTATGCTGATGGGCGTGATGTCAATTGCCAACAGCCACTCGGGAGAAGTGTATGGTGTTTCCTGAAACATCTAAAAAACAAAGCAACAGAGCCTAGGGCACTTCCACTTATGGTCCTATAGCTTAGGGAAATTAAAATCAAAAAGACACAGCCACCCCAAAGGTTGGGACGGCTCTGTTTACAAGAACCTGGTTTACGGTACAAGTTCAATATCGCAGAAAGTGAAAAATGGATAAAGAAGTTGTGGTACTTACGTACAATGCAGTATCACTCAGCAATGAAATCTATGTCATCGGGCCCGTAGCAGCATAATGAGTGGATTCAGGTATGATGATTCTAACTGAAATAAGTCACACAGAAAAAGAAACATCATAAGATATCACTAATACACGGAATGTAAACTTGGCTACACAGGAACTGAATTACAAAACAGAACAGGGTCTCAAATTTAGAAAACCAACTTATGCTTGCTTAAGGGGAAAGGTGAGTTGGGGTGCTGCATAAAACCAGAGATTGAAATGAGCACAGATAAAGTTCCTTAAGCCAAATATGGAATAGACAAGAGCTACTCCTTGCTCAACGAAATGGACTCAACACCCCATATTAAACGCCTAAGAATGTACCTGACTAGGAAGTATCTTAAAACCTATGGATTGCTATGTCTCCGAAAGAGAATCAAGCGTGTGTACAGGGGCATAAACACAGCAGTGATAGGACTGGAGAGGTTCGGTGAGCAAATGAAGACCCTTTGAAGTCATATTGCATGGTACCCATTCCACGGGTCTCAACTCTCCAGGTTTAAGGTATTCTTCCTTCAGCTAAAACATGCATGTGGAACCCAGAGTATGATCAACCGTGTGATCGGGAGACGTGTTCCAATATGTGTCAGTTTTCGTCCCCTGGTACTCGGGTGCAACATTCCAGACGCTTTACTAACAATCTCCCGACTTGGAGAGTCAGTGCCTTTAACCTCCTGTTTGGCCCAGTTTGCAATTTCTGCGGAAGATGAACAGGAATAGGGAGAACCAATGACAGACTAGCTGGAGGTGTCTGGACGGGCAAATTTAACTCTCATTTCCCACCAGGAAGAGGAATTAACCAAAGGCTCAGCGTGCCGTGCCGGAACCAGATTAGGGCCTGAAGCCATCCTGCGGTGTTGCGGCCAGCTCACAAGAAAGCGAGTTGAAGAAAGGAGCTCAGGGGCACTGTAATTCACAAACCTGCAGAGTTATAAATGACAGCTATCGTCCAAAAATATACTGAAGTAAGGCTGCCAAGAGGACTTGAAAGCGGGGCAGAATTGCAGGAAACCGATTTCAGGAGGTAGACTGGAATTGCATTGAAAGCATAGGAAAAGAGGCAGAACGTCCACAATGATGCACTTGGCCAAAAAGGGCGTATGCGTTTTTTCCTGAATATATTCAGGAAAAAACGCATACGCCCTTTTTGGCCAACCAAGCAAGCTTGCAAAGGATATCTGCACTACAATGAAGTCTCACTTCCCCCCAGTCAAAAGGGCCATCTGAAAAAAGTGTAAAATCCAGAAAGGCAGGACAGGCCATGGAGAACTGGGAGCCTTGTTATGCTGATGGGCGGGAGGTAAATTGCAAACAGCCACTCGGGAGAAGTGTATGGTGTTTCCTGAAACATCTAAAAAACAAAGCAACAGAGCCTAGGGCACTTCCAGTTATGGTCCTATAGCTTAGGGAAATTAAAATCAAAAGACACAGCCACCCCAAAGGTTGGGACAGCTCTGTTTACAAGAACCTGGTTTACGGTACAAGTTCAATATCGCAGAAAGTGAAAAATGGATAAAGAAGTTGTGGTACTTACGTACAATGCAGTATCACTCAGCAATGAAATCTATGTCATCAGGCCCGTAGCAGCATAATGAGTGGATTCAGGTACGATGATTCTAACTGAAATAAGTCACACAGGAAAAGAAACATCATAAGATATCACTAATACACGGAATGTAAACTTGGCTACACAGGAACTGAATTACAAAACAGAACAGGGTCTCAAATTTAGAAACCCAACTTATGCTTGCTTAAGGGGAAAGGTGAGTTGGGGTGCTGCATAAAACCAGAGATTGAAATGAGCACAGATAAAGTTCCTTAAGCCAAATATGGAATAGACAAGAGCTACTCCTTGCTCAACGAAATGGACTCAACACCCCATATTAAATGCCTAAGAGTGTACCTGACTAGGAAGTATCTTAAAACCTATGGATTGCTATGTCTCTGAAAGAGAATCAAGTGTGTGTACAGGGGCATAAACGCAGCAGTGATAGGATTGGAGAGGTTCGGTGAGCAAATGAAGACCCTTTGAAGTCATATTGCATGGTACCCATTCCACGGGTCTCAACTCTCCAGGTTTAAGGTATTCTTCCTTCAGCTAAAACATGCATGTGTAACCCAGAGTATGATCAACCGTGTGATCGGGAGACGTGTTCCAATATGTCTCAGTTTTCGTCCCCTGGTACTCGGGTGCAACATTCCAGACGCTTTACTAACACACTCCCGACTTGGAGAGTCAGTGCCTTTAACCTCCTGTTTGGCCCAGTTTGCAATTTCTGCGGAAGATGAACAGGAATAGGGAGAACCAATGACAGACTAGCTGGAGGTGTCTGGACGGGCAAATTTAACTCTCATTTCCCACCAGGAAGAGGAATTAACCAAAGGCTCAGCGTGCCGTGCCGGAACCAGATTAGGGCCTGAAGCCATCCTGCGGTGTTGCGGCCAGCTCACGAGAAAGCGAGTTGAAGAAAGGAGCTCAGGGGCACTGTAATTCAGAAACCTGCAGAGTTATAAATGACAGCTATCGTCCAAAAATATACTGAAGTAAGGCTGCCAAGAGGACTTGAAAGCGGGGCAGAATTGCAGGAAACCGATTTCAGGAGGTAGACTGGAATTGCATTGAAAGCATAGGAAAAGAGGCAGAACGTCCACAATGATGCACTTGGCCAAAAAGGGCGTATGCATTTTTTCCTGAATATATTCAGGAAAAAACGCATACGCCCTTTTTGGCCAACCAAGCATGCTTGCAAAGGAAATCTGCACTACAATGAAGTCTCACTTCCCACTGGTCAAAAGGGCCATCTGAAAAAAGTGTAAAATCCAGAAAGGCAGGACAGGCCATTGAGAACTGGGAGCCTTGTTATGCTGATGGGCGGGATGTAAATTGCCAACAGCCACTCGGGAGAAGTGTATGGTGTTTCCTGAAACATCTAAAAAACAAAGCAACAGAGCCTAGGGCACTTCCACTTATGGTCCTATAGCTTAGGGAAATTAAAATCAAAAGACACAGCCACCCCAAAGGTTGGGACGGCTCTGTTTACAAGAACCTGGTTTACGGTACAAGTTCAATATCGCAGAAAGTGAAAAATGGATAAAGAAGTTGTGGTACTTACGTACAATGCAATATCACTCAGCAATGAAATCTATGTCATCAGGCCCGTAGCAGCATAATGAGTGGATTCAGGTACGATGATTCTAACTGAAATAAGTCACACAGAAAAAGAAACATCATAAGATATCACTAATACACGGAATGTAACCTTGGCTACACAGGAACTGAATTACAAAACAGAACAGGGTCTCAAATTTAGAAAACCAACTTATGCTTGCTTAAGGGGAAAGGTGAGTTGGGGTGCTGCATAAAACCAGAGATTGAAATGAGCACAGATAAAGTTCCTTAAGCCAAATATGGAATAGACAAGAGCTACTCCTTGCTCCACGAAATGGACTCAACACCCCATATTAAATGCCTAAGAGTGTACCTGACTAGGAAGTATCTTAAAACCTATGGATTGCTATGTCTCTGAAAGAGAATCAAGTGTGTGTACAGGGGCATAAACGCAGCAGTGATAGGATTGGAGAGGTTCGGTGAGCAAATGAAGACCCTTTGAAGTCATATTGCATGGTACCCATTCCACGGGTCTCAACTCTCCAGGTTTAAGGTATTCTTCCTTCAGCTAAAACATGCATGTGGAACCCAGAGTATGATCAACCGTGTGATCGGGAGACGTGTTCCAATATGTGTCAGTTTTCGTCCCCTGGTACTCGGGTGCAACATTCCAGACGCTTTACTAACACTCTCCCGACTTGGAGAGTCAGTGCCTTTAACCTCCTGTTTGGCCCAGTTTGCAATTTCTGCGGAAGATGAACAGGAATAGGGAGAACCAATGACAGACTAGCTGGAGGTGTCTGGACGGGCAAATTTAACTCTCATTTCCCACCAGGAAGAGGAATTAACCAAAGGCTCAGCATGCCGTGCCGGAATCAGATTAGGGCCTGAAGCCATCCTGCGGTGTTGCGGCCAGCTCACGAGAAAGCGAGTTGAAGAAAGGAGCTCAGGGGCACTGTAATTCACAAACCTGCAGAGTTATAAATGACAGCTATCGTCCAAAAATATACTGAAGTAAGGCTGCCAAGAGGACTTGAAAGCGGGGCAGAATTGCAGGAAACCGATTTCAGGAGGTAGACTGGAATTGCATTGAAAGCATAGGAAAAGAGGCAGAACGTCCACAATGATGCACTTGGCCACAAAGGGCGTATGCGTTTTTTCCTGATTATATTCAGGAAAAAACGCATACGCCCTTTTTGGCCAACCAAGCAAGCTTGCAAAGGAAATCTGCACTACAATGAAGTCTCACTTCCCCCCGGTCAAAAGGGCCATCTGAAAAAAGTGTAAAATCCAGAAAGGCAGGACAGGCCATGGAGAACTGGGAGCCTTGTTATGCTGATGGGCGGGATGTCAATTGCCAACAGCCACTCGGGAGAAGTGTATGGTGTTTCCTGAAACATCTAAAAAACAAAGCAACAGAGCCTAGGGCACTTCCACTTATGGTCCTATAGCTTAGGGAAATTAAAATCAAAAAGACACAGCCACCCCAAAGGTTGGGACGGCTCTGTTTACAAGAACCTGGTTTACGGTACAAGTTCAATATCGCAGAAAGTGAAAAATGGATAAAGAAGTTGTGGTACTTACGTACAATGCAGTATCACTCAGCAATGAAATCTATGTCATCAGGCCCGTAGCAGCATAATGAGTGGATTCAGGTACGATGATTCTAACTGAAATAAGTCACACAGAAAAAGAAACATCATAAGATATCACTAATACACGGAATGTAACCTTGGCTACACAGGAACTGAATTACAAAACAGAACAGGGTCTCAAATTTAGAAACCCAACTTATGCTTGCTTAAGGGGAAAGGTGAGTTGGGGTGCTGCATAAAACCAGAGATTGAAATGAGCACAGATAAAGTTCCTTAAGCCAAATATGGAATAGACAAGAGCTACTCCTTGCTCCACGAAATGGACTCAACACCCCATATTAAATGCCTAAGAGTGTACCTGACTAGGAAGTATCTTAAAACCTATGGATTGCTATGTCTCTGAAAGAGAATCAAGTGTGTGTACAGGGGCATAAACGCAGCAGTGATAGGATTGGAGAGGTTCGGTGAGCAAATGAAGACCCTTTGAAGTCATATTGCATGGTACCCATTCCACGGGTCTCAACTCTCCAGGTTTAAGGTATTCTTCCTTCAGCTAAAACATGCATGTGGAACCCAGAGTATGATCAACCGTGTGATCGGGAGACGTGTTCAAGTATGTGTCAGTTTTCATCCCGTGGTACTCGGGTGCAACATTCCAGAGGCCTTACTAACACTCTCCCGACTTGGAGAGTCAGTGCCTTTAACCTCCTGTTTGGCCCAGTTTGCAATTTCTGCGGAAGATGAACAGGAATAGGGAGAACCAATGACAGACTAGCTGGAGGTGTCTGGACGGGCAAATTTAACTCTCATTTCCCACCAGGAAGAGGAATTAACCAAAGGCTCAGCGTGCCGTGCCGGAACCAGATTAGGGCCTGAAGCCATCCTGCGGTGTTGCGGCCAGCTCACGAGAAAGCGAGTTGAAGAAAGGAGCTCAGGGGCACTGTAATTCACAAACCTGCAGAGTTATAAATGACAGCTATCGTCCAAAAATATACTGAAGTAAGGCTGCCAAGAGGACTTGAAAGCGGGGCAGAATTGCAGGAAACCGATTTCAGGAGGTAGACTGGAATTGCATTGAAAGCATAGGAAAAGAGGCAGAACGTCCACAATGATGCACTTGGCCAAAAAGGGCGTATGCGTTTTTTCCTGAATATATTCAGGAAAAAACGCATACGCCCTTTTTGGCCAACCAAGCAAGCTTGCAAAGGATATCTGCACTACAATGAAGTCTCACTTCCCCCCGGTCAAAAGGGCCATCTGAAAAAAGTGTAAAATCCAGAAAGGCAGGACAGGCCATGGAGAACTGGGAGCCTTGTTATGCTGATGGGCGGGATGTCAATTGCCAACAGCCACTCGGGAGAAGTGTATGGTGTTTCCTGAAACATCTAAAAAACAAAGCAACAGAGCCTAGGGCACTTCCAGTTATGGTCCTATAGCTTAGGGAAATTAAAATCAAAAAGACACAGCCACCCCAAAGGTTGGGACAGCTCTGTTTACAAGAACCTGGTTTACGGTACAAGTTCAATATCGCAGAAAGTGAAAAATGGATAAAGAAGTTGTGGTACTTACGTACAATGCAGTATCACTCAGCAATGAAATCTATGTCATCAGGCCCGTAGCAGCATAATGAGTGGATTCAGGTACGATGATTCTAACTGAAATAAGTCACACAGGAAAAGAAACATCATAAGATATCACTAATACACGGAATGTAAACTTGGCTACACAGGAACTGAATTACAAAACAGAACAGGGTCTCAAATTTAGAAACCCAACTTATGCTTGCTTAAGGGGAAAGGTGAGTTGGGGTGCTGCATAAAACCAGAGATTGAAATGAGCACAGATAAAGTTCCTTAAGCCAAATATGGAATAGACAAGAGCTACTCCTTGCTCCACGAAATGGACTCAACACCCCATATTAAATGCCTAAGAGTGTACCTACTAGGAAGTATCTTAAAACCTATGGATTGCTATGTCTCTGAAAGAGAATCAAGTGTGTGTACAGGGGCATAAATGCAGCAGTGATAGGATTGGAGAGGTTCGGTGAGCAAATGAAGACCCTTTGAAGTCATATTGCATGGTACCCATTCCACGGGTCTCAACTCTCCAGGTTTAAGGTATTCTTCCTTCAGCTAAAACATGCATGTGGAACCCAGAGTATGATCAACCGTGTGATCGGGAGACGTGTTCAAGTATGTGTCAGTTTTCATCCCGTGGTACTCGGGTGCAATATTCCAGAGGCCTTACTAACACTCTCCCGGCTTGGAGAGTCAGTGCCTTTAACCTCCTGTTTGGCCCAGTTTGCAATTTCTGCGGAAGATGAACAGGAATAGGGAGAACCAATGACAGACTAGCTGGAGGTGTCTGGACGGGCAAATTTAACTCTCATTTCCCACCAGGAAGAGGAATTAACCAAAGGCTCAGCGTGCCGTGCCGGAACCAGATTAGGGCCTGAAGCCATCCTGCGGTGTTGCGGCCAGCTCACGAGAAAGCGAGTTGAAGAAAGGAGCTCAGGGGCACTGTAATTCAGAAACCTGCAGAGTTATAAATGACAGCTATCGTCCAAAAATATACTGAAGTAAGGCTGCCAAGAGGACTTGAAAGCGGGGCAGAATTGCAGGAAACCGATTTCAGGAGGTAGACTGGAATTGCATTGAAAGCATAGGAAAAGAGGCAGAACGTCCACAATGATGCACTTGGCCAAAAAGGGCGTATGCATTTTTTCCTGAATATATTCAGGAAAAAACGCATACGCCCTTTTTGGCCAACCAAGCATGCTTGCAAAGGAAATCTGCACTACAATGAAGTCTCACTTCCCACTGGTCAAAAGGGCCATCTGAAAAAAGTGTAAAATCCAGAAAGGCAGGACAGGCCATTGAGAACTGGGAGCCTTGTTATGCTGATGGGCGGGATGTAAATTGCCAACAGCCACTCGGGAGAAGTGTATGGTGTTTCCTGAAACATCTAAAAAACAAAGCAACAGAGCCTAGGGCACTTCCACTTATGGTCCTATAGCTTAGGGAAATTAAAATCAAAAGACACAGCCACCCCAAAGGTTGGGACGGCTCTGTTTACAAGAACCTGGTTTACGGTACAAGTTCAATATCGCAGAAAGTGAAAAATGGATAAAGAAGTTGTGGTACTTACGTACAATGCAATATCACTCAGCAATGAAATCTATGTCATCAGGCCCGTAGCAGCATAATGAGTGGATTCAGGTACGATGATTCTAACTGAAATAAGTCACACAGAAAAAGAAACATCATAAGATATCACTAATACACGGAATGTAACCTTGGCTACACAGGAACTGAATTACAAAACAGAACAGGGTCTCAAATTTAGAAAACCAACTTATGCTTGCTTAAGGGGAAAGGTGAGTTGGGGTGCTGCATAAAACCAGAGATTGAAATGAGCACAGATAAAGTTCCTTAAGCCAAATATGGAATAGACAAGAGCTACTCCTTGCTCCACGAAATGGACTCAACACCCCATATTAAATGCCTAAGAGTGTACCTGACTAGGAAGTATCTTAAAACCTATGGATTGCTATGTCTCTGAAAGAGAATCAAGTGTGTGTACAGGGGCATAAACGCAGCAGTGATAGGATTGGAGAGGTTCGGTGAGCAAATGAAGACCCTTTGAAGTCATATTGCATGGTACCCATTCCACGGGTCTCAACTCTCCAGGTTTAAGGTATTCTTCCTTCAGCTAAAACATGCATGTGGAACCCAGAGTATGATCAACCGTGTGATCGGGAGACGTGTTCCAATATGTGTCAGTTTTCGTCCCCTGGTACTCGGGTGCAACATTCCAGACGCTTTACTAACACTCTCCCGACTTGGAGAGTCAGTGCCTTTAACCTCCTGTTTGGCCCAGTTTGCAATTTCTGCGGAAGATGAACAGGAATAGGGAGAACCAATGACAGACTAGCTGGAGGTGTCTGGACGGGCAAATTTAACTCTCATTTCCCACCAGGAAGAGGAATTAACCAAAGGCTCAGCATGCCGTGCCGGAATCAGATTAGGGCCTGAAGCCATCCTGCGGTGTTGCGGCCAGCTCACGAGAAAGCGAGTTGAAGAAAGGAGCTCAGGGGCACTGTAATTCACAAACCTGCAGAGTTATAAATGACAGCTATCGTCCAAAAATATACTGAAGTAAGGCTGCCAAGAGGACTTGAAAGCGGGGCAGAATTGCAGGAAACCGATTTCAGGAGGTAGACTGGAATTGCATTGAAAGCATAGGAAAAGAGGCAGAACGTCCACAATGATGCACTTGGCCACAAAGGGCGTATGCGTTTTTTCCTGATTATATTCAGGAAAAAACGCATACGCCCTTTTTGGCCAACCAAGCAAGCTTGCAAAGGAAATCTGCACTACAATGAAGTCTCACTTCCCCCCGGTCAAAAGGGCCATCTGAAAAAAGTGTAAAATCCAGAAAGGCAGGACAGGCCATGGAGAACTGGGAGCCTTGTTATGCTGATGGGCGGGATGTCAATTGCCAACAGCCACTCGGGAGAAGTGTATGGTGTTTCCTGAAACATCTAAAAAACAAAGCAACAGAGCCTAGGGCACTTCCACTTATGGTCCTATAGCTTAGGGAAATTAAAATCAAAAAGACACAGCCACCCCAAAGGTTGGGACGGCTCTGTTTACAAGAACCTGGTTTACGGTACAAGTTCAATATCGCAGAAAGTGAAAAATGGATAAAGAAGTTGTGGTACTTACGTACAATGCAGTATCACTCAGCAATGAAATCTATGTCATCAGGCCCGTAGCAGCATAATGAGTGGATTCAGGTACGATGATTCTAACTGAAATAAGTCACACAGAAAAAGAAACATCATAAGATATCACTAATACACGGAATGTAACCTTGGCTACACAGGAACTGAATTACAAAACAGAACAGGGTCTCAAATTTAGAAACCCAACTTATGCTTGCTTAAGGGGAAAGGTGAGTTGGGGTGCTGCATAAAACCAGAGATTGAAATGAGCACAGATAAAGTTCCTTAAGCCAAATATGGAATAGACAAGAGCTACTCCTTGCTCCACGAAATGGACTCAACACCCCATATTAAATGCCTAAGAGTGTACCTGACTAGGAAGTATCTTAAAACCTATGGATTGCTATGTCTCTGAAAGAGAATCAAGTGTGTGTACAGGGGCATAAACGCAGCAGTGATAGGATTGGAGAGGTTCGGTGAGCAAATGAAGACCCTTTGAAGTCATATTGCATGGTACCCATTCCACGGGTCTCAACTCTCCAGGTTTAAGGTATTCTTCCTTCAGCTAAAACATGCATGTGGAACCCAGAGTATGATCAACCGTGTGATCGGGAGACGTGTTCAAGTATGTGTCAGTTTTCATCCCGTGGTACTCGGGTGCAACATTCCAGAGGCCTTACTAACACTCTCCCGACTTGGAGAGTCAGTGCCTTTAACCTCCTGTTTGGCCCAGTTTGCAATTTCTGCGGAAGATGAACAGGAATAGGGAGAACCAATGACAGACTAGCTGGAGGTGTCTGGACGGGCAAATTTAACTCTCATTTCCCACCAGGAAGAGGAATTAACCAAAGGCTCAGCGTGCCGTGCCGGAACCAGATTAGGGCCTGAAGCCATCCTGCGGTGTTGCGGCCAGCTCACGAGAAAGCGAGTTGAAGAAAGGAGCTCAGGGGCACTGTAATTCACAAACCTGCAGAGTTATAAATGACAGCTATCGTCCAAAAATATACTGAAGTAAGGCTGCCAAGAGGACTTGAAAGCGGGGCAGAATTGCAGGAAACCGATTTCAGGAGGTAGACTGGAATTGCATTGAAAGCATAGGAAAAGAGGCAGAACGTCCACAATGATGCACTTGGCCAAAAAGGGCGTATGCGTTTTTTCCTGAATATATTCAGGAAAAAACGCATACGCCCTTTTTGGCCAACCAAGCAAGCTTGCAAAGGATATCTGCACTACAATGAAGTCTCACTTCCCCCCGGTCAAAAGGGCCATCTGAAAAAAGTGTAAAATCCAGAAAGGCAGGACAGGCCATGGAGAACTGGGAGCCTTGTTATGCTGATGGGCGGGATGTCAATTGCCAACAGCCACTCGGGAGAAGTGTATGGTGTTTCCTGAAACATCTAAAAAACAAAGCAACAGAGCCTAGGGCACTTCCAGTTATGGTCCTATAGCTTAGGGAAATTAAAATCAAAAAGACACAGCCACCCCAAAGGTTGGGACAGCTCTGTTTACAAGAACCTGGTTTACGGTACAAGTTCAATATCGCAGAAAGTGAAAAATGGATAAAGAAGTTGTGGTACTTACGTACAATGCAGTATCACTCAGCAATGAAATCTATGTCATCAGGCCCGTAGCAGCATAATGAGTGGATTCAGGTACGATGATTCTAACTGAAATAAGTCACACAGGAAAAGAAACATCATAAGATATCACTAATACACGGAATGTAAACTTGGCTACACAGGAACTGAATTACAAAACAGAACAGGGTCTCAAATTTAGAAACCCAACTTATGCTTGCTTAAGGGGAAAGGTGAGTTGGGGTGCTGCATAAAACCAGAGATTGAAATGAGCACAGATAAAGTTCCTTAAGCCAAATATGGAATAGACAAGAGCTACTCCTTGCTCCACGAAATGGACTCAACACCCCATATTAAATGCCTAAGAGTGTACCTACTAGGAAGTATCTTAAAACCTATGGATTGCTATGTCTCTGAAAGAGAATCAAGTGTGTGTACAGGGGCATAAATGCAACAGTGATAGGATTGGAGAGGTTCGGTGAGCAAATGAAGACCCTTTGAAGTCATATTGCATGGTACCCATTCCACGGGTCTCAACTCTCCAGGTTTAAGGTATTCTTCCTTCAGCTAAAACATGCATGTGGAACCCAGAGTATGATCAACCGTGTGATCGGGAGACGTGTTCAAGTATGTGTCAGTTTTCATCCCGTGGTACTCGGGTGCAATATTCCAGAGGCCTTACTAACACTCTCCCGGCTTGGAGAGTCAGTGCCTTTAACCTCCTGTTTGGCCCAGTTTGCAATTTCTGCGGAAGATCAACAGGAATAGGGAGAACCAATGACAGACTAGCTGGAGGTGTCTGGACGGGCAAATTTAACTCTCATTTCCCACCAGGAAGAGGAATTAACCAAAGGCTCAGCGTGCCGTGCCGGAACCAGATTAGGGCCTGAAGCCATCCTGCGGTGTTGTGGCCAGCTCACGAGAAAGCGAGTTGAAGAAAGGAGCTCAGGGGCACTGTAATTCACAAACCTGCAGAGTTATAAATGACAGCTATCGTCCAAAAATATACTGAAGTAAGGCTGCCAAGAGGACTTGAAAGCGGGGCAGAATTGCAGGAAACCGATTTCAGGAGGTAGACTGGAATTGCATTGAAAGAATAGGAAAAGAGGCAGAACGTCCACAATGATGCACTTGGCCCAAAAGGGCGTATGCGTTTTTTCCTGAATATATTCAGGAAAAAACGCATACGCCCTTTTTGGCCAACCAAGCATGCATGCAAAGGAAATCTGCACTACAATGAAGTCTCACTTCCCACTGGTCAAAAGGGCCATCTGAAAAAAGTGTAAAATCCAGAAAGGCAGGACAGGCCATGGAGAACTGGGAGCCTTGTTATGCTGATGGGCGGGATGTAAATTGCCAACAGCCACTCGGGAGAAGTGTATGGTGTTTCCTGAAACATCTAAAAAACAAAGCAACAGAGCCTAGGGCACTTCCACTTATGGTCCTATAGCTTAGGGAAATTAAAATCAAAAGACACAGCCACCCCAAAGGTTGGGACGGCTCTGTTTACAAGAACCTGGTTTACGGTACAAGTTCAATATCGCAGAAAGTGAAAAATGGATAAAGAAGTTGTGGTACTTACGTACAATGCAATATCACTCAGCAATGAAATCTATGTCATCAGGCCCGTAGCAGCATAATGAGTGGATTCAGGTACGATGATTCTAACTGAAATAAGTCACACAGAAAAAGAAACATCATAAGATATCACTAATACACGGAATGTAACCTTGGCTACACAGGAACTGAATTACAAAACAGAACAGGGTCTCAAATTTAGAAAACCAACTTATGCTTGCTTAAGGGGAAAGGTGAGTTGGGGTGCTGCATAAAACCAGAGATTGAAATGAGCACAGATAAAGTTCCTTAAGCCAAATATGGAATAGACAAGAGCTACTCCTTGCTCCACGAAATGGACTCAACATCCCATATTAAATGCCTAAGTGTGTACCTGACTAGGAAGTATCTTAAAACCTATGGATTGCTATGTCTCTGAAAGAGAATCAAGTGTGTGTACAGGGGCATAAACGCAGCAGTGATAGGATTGGAGAGGTTCGGTGAGCAAATGAAGACCCTTTGAAGTCATATTGCATGGTACCCATTCCACGGGTCTCAACTCTCCAGGTTTAAGGTATTCTTCCTTCAGCTAAAACATGCATGTGGAACCCAGAGTATGATCAACCGTGTGATCGGGAGACGTGTTCCAATATGTGTCAGTTTTCGTCCCCTGGTACTCGGGTGCAACATTCCAGACGCTTTACTAACACTCTCCCGACTTGGAGAGTCAGTGCCTTTAACCTCCTGTTTGGCCCAGTTTGCAATTTCTGCGGAAGATGAACAGGAATAGGGAGAACCAATGACAGACTAGCTGGAGGTGTCTGGACGGGCAAATTTAACTCTCATTTCCCACCAGGAAGAGGAATTAACCAAAGGCTCAGCGTGCCGTGCCGGAACCAGATTAGGGCCTGAAGCCATCCTGCGGTGTTGCGGCCAGCTCACGAGAAAGCGAGTTGAAGAAAGGAGCTCAGGGGCACTGTAATTCACAAACCTGCAGAGTTATAAATGACAGCTATCGTCCAAAAATATACTGAAGTAAGGCTGCCAAGAGGACTTGAAAGCGGGGCAGAATTGCAGGAAACCGATTTCAGGAGGTAGACTGGAATTGCATTGAAAGCATAGGAAAAGAGGCAGAACGTCCACAATGATGCACTTGGCCAAAAAGGGCGTATGCGTTTTTTCCTGAATATATTCAGGAAAAAACGCATACGCCCTTTTTGGCCAACCAAGCAAGCTTGCAAAGGAAATCTGCACTACAATGAAGTCTCACTTCCCCCCGGTCAAAAGGGCCATCTGAAAAAAGTGTAAAATCCAGAAAGGCAGGACAGGCCATGGAGAACTGGGAGCCTTGTTATGCTGATGGGCGGGATGTCAATTGCCAACAGCCACTCGGGAGAAGTGTATGGTGTTTCCTGAAACATCTAAAAAACAAAGCAACAGAGCCTAGGGCACTTCCACTTATGGTCCTATAGCTTAGGGAAATTAAAATCAAAAAGACACAGCCACCCCAAAGGTTGGGACGGCTCTGTTTACAAGAACCTGGTTTACGGTACAAGTTCAATATCGCAGAAAGTGAAAAATGGATAAAGAAGTTGTGGTACTTACGTACAATGCAGTATCACTCAGCAATGAAATCTATGTCATCAGGCCCGTAGCAGCATAATGAGTGGATTCAGGTACGATGATTCTAACTGAAATAAGTCACACAGAAAAAGAAACATCATAAGATATCACTAATACACGGAATGTAACCTTGGCTACACAGGAACTGAATTACAAAACAGAACAGGGTCTCAAATTTAGAAACCCAACTTATGCTTGCTTAAGGGGAAAGGTGAGTTGGGGTGCTGCATAAAACCAGAGATTGAAATGAGCACAGATAAAGTTCCTTAAGCCAAATATGGAATAGACAAGAGCTACTCCTTGCTCCACGAAATGGACTCAACACCCCATATTAAATGCCTAAGAGTGTACCTGACTAGGAAGTATCTTAAAACCTATGGATTGCTATGTCTCTGAAAGAGAATCAAGTGTGTGTACAGGGGCATAAAGGCAGCAGTGATAGGATTGGAGAGGTTCGGTGAGCAAATGAAGACCCTTTGAAGTCATATTGCATGGTACCCATTCCACGGGTCTCAACTCTCCAGGTTTAAGGTATTCTTCCTTCAGCTAAAACATGCATGTGGAACCCAGAGTATGATCAACCGTGTGATCGGGAGACGTGTTCAAGTATGTGTCAGTTTTCATCCCGTGGTACTCGGGTGCAATATTCCAGAGGCCTTACTAACACTCTCCCGGCTTGGAGAGTCAGTGCCTTTAACCTCCTGTTTGGCCCAGTTTGCAATTTCTGCGGAAGATGAACAGGAATAGGGAGAACCAATGACAGACTAGCTGGAGGTGTCTGGACGGGCAAATTTAACTCTCATTTCCCACCAGGAAGAGGAATTAACCAAAGGCTCAGCGTGCCGTGCCGGAACCAGATTAGGGCCTGAAGCCATCCTGCGGTGTTGCGGCCAGCTCACGAGAAAGCGAGTTGAAGAAAGGAGCTCAGGGGCACTGTAATTCACAAACCTGCAGAGTTATAAATGACAGCTATCGTCCAAAAATATACTGAAGTAAGGCTGCCAAGAGGACTTGAAAGCGGGGCAGAATTGCAGGAAACCGATTTCAGGAGGTAGACTGGAATTGCATTGAAAGCATAGGAAAAGAGGCAGAACGTCCACAGTGATGCACTTGGCCAAAAAGGGCGTATGCGTTTTTTCCTGAATATATTCAGGAAAAAACGCATACGCCCTTTTTGGCCAACCAAGCAAGCTTGCAAAGGAAATCTGCACTACAATGAAGTCTCACTTCCCCCCGGTCAAAAGGGCCATCTGAAAAAAGTGTAAAATCCAGAAAGGCAGGACAGGCCATGGAGAACTGGGAGCCTTGTTATGCTGATGGGCGGGATGTCAATTGCCAACAGCCACTCGGGAGAAGTGTATGGTGTTTCCTGAAACATCTAAAAAACAAAGCAACAGAGCCTAGGGCACTTCCACTTATGGTCCTATAGCTTAGGGAAATTAAAATCAAAAAGACACAGCCACCCCAAAGGTTGGGACGGCTCTGTTTACAAGAACCTGGTTTACGGTACAAGTTCAATATCGCAGAAAGTGAAAAATGGATAAAGAAGTTGTGGTACTTACGTACAATGCAGTATCACTCAGCAGTGAAATCTATGTCATCAGGCCCGTAGCAGCATAATGAGTGGATTCAGGTACGATGATTCTAACTGAAATAAGTCACACAGGAAAAGAAACATCATAAGATATCACTAATACACGGAATGTAACCTTGGCTACACAGGAACTGAATTACAAAACAGAACAGGGTCTCAAATTTAGAAAACCAACTTATGCTTGCTTAAGGGGAAAGGTGAGTTTGGGTGCTGCATAAAACCAGAGATTGAAATGAGCACAGATAAAGTTCCTTAAGCCAAATATGGAATAGACAAGAGCTACTCCTTGCTCAACGAAATGGACTCAACACCCCATATGAAATGCCTAAGAGTGTACCTGACTAGGAAGTATCTTAAAACCTATGGATTGCTATGTCTCTGAAAGAGAATCAAGTGTGTGTACAGGGGCATAAACGCAGCAGTGATAGGATTGGAGAGGTTCGGTGAGCAAATGAAGACCCTTTGAAGTCATATTGCATGGTACCCATTCCACGGGTCTCAACTCTCCAGGTTTAAGGTATTCTTCCTTCAGCTAAAACATGCATGTGGAACCCAGAGTATGATCAACCGTGTGATCGGGAGACGTGTTCCAATATGTCTCAGTTTTCGTCCCCTGGTACTCGGGTGCAACATTCCAGACGCTTTACTAACACTCTCCCGACTTGGAGAGTCAGTGCCTTTAACCTCCTGTTTGGCCCAGTTTGCAATTTCTGCGGAAGATGAACAGGAATAGGGAGAACCAATGACAGACTAGCTGGAGGTGTCTGGACGGGCAAATTTAACTCTCATTTCCCACCAGGAAGAGGAATTAACCAAAGGCTCAGCGTGCCGTGCCAGAACCAGATTAGGGCCTGAAGCCATCCTGCGGTGTTGCGGCCAGCTCACGAGAAAGCGAGTTGAAGAAAGGAGCTCAGGGGCACTGTAATTCACAAACCTGCAGAGTTATAAATGACAGCTATCGTCCAAAAATATACTGAAGTAAGGCTGCCAAGAGGACTTGAAAGCGGGGCAGAATTGCAGGAAACCGATTTCAGGAGGTAGACTGGAATTGCATTGAAAGCATAGGAAAAGAGGCAGAACGTCCACAATGATGCACTTGGCCAAAAAGGGCGTATGCGTTTTTTCCTGAATATATTCAGGAAAAAACGCATACGCCCTTTTTGGCCAACCAAGCAAGCTTGCAAAGGAAATCTGCACTACAATGAAGTCTCACTTCCCCCCGGTCAAAAGGGCCATCTGAAAAAAGTGTAAAATCCAGAAAGGCAGGACAGGCCATGGAGAACTGGGAGCCTTGTTATGCTGATGGGCGGGATGTCAATTGCCAACAGCCACTCGGGAGAAGTGTATGGTGTTTCCTGAAACATCTAAAAAACAAAGCAACAGAGCCTAGGGCACTTCCACTTATGGTCCTATAGCTTAGGGAAATTAAAATCAAAAAGACACAGCCACCCCAAAGGTTGGGACGGCTCTGTTTACAAGAACCTGGTTTACGGTACAAGTTCAATATCGCAGAAAGTGAAAAATGGATAAAGAAGTTGTGGTACTTACGTACAATGCAGTATCACTCAGCAGTGAAATCTATGTCATCAGGCCCGTAGCAGCATAATGAGTGGATTCAGGTACGATGATTCTAACTGAAATAAGTCACACAGGAAAAGAAACATCATAAGATATCACTAATACACGGAATGTAAACTTGGCTACACAGGAACTGAATTACAAAACAGAACAGGGTCTCAAATTTAGAAAACCAACTTATGCTTGCTTAAGGGGAAAGGTGAGTTTGGGTGCTGCATAAAACCAGAGATTGAAATGAGCACAGATAAAGTTCCTTAAGCCAAATATGGAATAGACAAGAGCTACTCCTTGCTCAACGAAATGGACTCAACACCCCATATGAAATGCCTAAGAGTGTACCTGACTAGGAAGTATCTTAAAACCTATGGATTGCTATGTCTCTGAAAGAGAATCAAGTGTGTGTACAGGGGCATAAACGCAGCAGTGATAGGATTGGAGAGGTTCGGTGAGCAAATGAAGACCCTTTGAAGTCATATTGCATGGTACCCATTCCACGGGTCTCAACTCTCCAGGTTTAAGGTATTCTTCCTTCAGCTAAAACATGCATGTGGAACCCAGAGTATGATCAACCGTGTGATCGGGAGACGTGTTCCAATATGTCTCAGTTTTCGTCCCCTGGTACTCGGGTGAAACATTCCAGACGCTTTACTAACTCTCTCCCGACTTGGAGAGTCAGTGCCTTTAACCTCCTGTTTGGCCCAGTTTGCAATTTCTGCGGAAGATGAACAGGAATAGGGAGAACCAATGACAGACTAGCTGGAGGTGTCTGGACGGGCAAATTTAACTCTCATTTCCCACCAGGAAGAGGAATTAACCAAAGGCTCAGCGTGCCGTGCCGGAACCAGATTAGGGCCTGAAGCCATCCTGCGGTGTTGCGGCCAGCTCACGAGAAAGCGAGTTGAAGAAAGGAGCTCAGGGGCACTGTAATTCACAAACCTGCAGAGTTATAAATGACAGCTATCGTCCAAAAATATACTGAAGTAAGGCTGCCAAGAGGACTTGAAAGCGGGGCAGAATTGCAGGAAACCGATTTCAGGAGGTAGACTGGAATTGCATTGAAAGCATAGGAAAAGAGGCAGAACGTCCACAATGATGCACTTGGCCAAAAAGGGCGTATGCGTTTTTTCCTGAATATATTCAGGAAAAAACGCATACGCCCTTTTTGGCCAACCAAGCAAGCTTGCAAAGGAAATCTGCACTACAATGAAGTCTCACTTCCCCCCGGTCAAAAGGGCCATCTGAAAAAAGTGTAAAATCCAGAAAGGCAGGACAGGCCATGGAGAACTGGGAGCCTTGTTATGCTGATGGGCGGGATGTCAATTGCCAACAGCCACTCGGGAGAAGTGTATGGTGTTTCCTGAAACATCTAAAAAACAAAGCAACAGAGCCTAGGGCACTTCCACTTATGGTCCTATAGCTTAGGGAAATTAAAATCAAAAAGACACAGCCACCCCAAAGGTTGGGACGGCTCTGTTTACAAGAACCTGGTTTACGGTACAAGTTCAATATCGCAGAAAGTGAAAAATGGATAAAGAAGTTGTGGTACTTACGTACAATGCAGTATCACTCAGCAGTGAAATCTATGTCATCAGGCCCGTAGCAGCATAATGAGTGGATTCAGGTACGATGATTCTAACTGAAATAAGTCACACAGGAAAAGAAACATCATAAGATATCACTAATACACGGAATGTAAACTTGGCTACACAGGAACTGAATTACAAAACAGAACAGGGTCTCAAATTTAGAAAACCAACTTATGCTTGCTTAAGGGGAAAGGTGAGTTTGGGTGCTGCATAAAACCAGAGATTGAAATGAGCACAGATAAAGTTCCTTAAGCCAAATATGGAATAGACAAGAGCTACTCCTTGCTCAACGAAATGGACTCAACACCCCATATGAAATGCCTAAGAGTGTACCTGACTAGGAAGTATCTTAAAACCTATGGATTGCTATGTCTCTGAAAGAGAATCAAGTGTGTGTACAGGGGCATAAACGCAGCAGTGATAGGATTGGAGAGGTTCGGTGAGCAAATGAAGACCCTTTGAAGTCATATTGCATGGTACCCATTCCACGGGTCTCAACTCTCCAGGTTTAAGGTATTCTTCCTTCAGCTAAAACATGCATGTGGAACCCAGAGTATGATCAACCGTGTGATCGGGAGACGTGTTCCAATATGTCTCAGTTTTCGTCCCCTGGTACTCGGGTGCAACATTCCAGACGCTTTACTAACACTCTCCCGACTTGGAGAGTCAGTGCCTTTAACCTCCTGTTTGGCCCAGTTTGCAATTTCTGCGGAAGATGAACAGGAATAGGGAGAACCAATGACAGACTAGCTGGAGGTGTCTGGACGGGCAAATTTAACTCTCATTTCCCACCAGGAAGAGGAATTAACCAAAGGCTCAGCGTGCCGTGACGGAACCAGATTAGGGCCTGAAGCCATCCTGCGGTGTTGTGGCCAGCTCACGAGAAAGCGAGTTGAAGAAAGGAGCTCAGGGGCACTGTAATTCACAAACCTGCAGAGTTATAAATGACAGCTATCGTCCAAAAATATACTGAAGTAAGGCTGCCAAGAGGACTTGAAAGCGGGGCAGAATTGCAGGAAACCGATTTCAGGAGGTAGACTGGAATTGCATTGAAAGCATAGGAAAAGAGGCAGAACGTCCACAATGATGCACTTGGCCAAAAAGGGCGTATGCGTTTTTTCCTGAATATATTCAGGAAAAAACGCATACGCCCTTTTTGGCCAACCAAGCAAGCTTGCAAAGGAAATCTGCACTACAATGAAGTCTCACTTCCCCCCGGTCAAAAGGGCCATCTGAAAAAAGTGTAAAATCCAGAAAGGCAGGACAGGCCATGGAGAACTGGGAGCCTTGTTATGCTGATGGGCGGGATGTCAATTGCCAACAGCCACTCGGGAGAAGTGTATGGTGTTTCCTGAAACATCTAAAAAACAAAGCAACAGAGCCTAGGGCACTTCCACTTATGGTCCTATAGCTTAGGGAAATTAAAATCAAAAAGACACAGCCACCCCAAAGGTTGGGACGGCTCTGTTTACAAGAACCTGGTTTACGGTACAAGTTCAATATCGCAGAAAGTGAAAAATGGATAAAGAAGTTGTGGTACTTACGTACAATGCAGTATCACTCAGCAATGAAATCTATGTCATCAGGCCCGTAGCAGCATAATGAGTGGATTCAGGTACGATGATTCTAACTGAAATAAGTCACACAGGAAAAGAAACATCATAAGATATCACTAATACACGGAATGTAACCTTGGCTACACAGGAACTGAATTACAAAACAGAACAGGGTCTCAAATTTAGAAACCCAACTTATGCTTGCTTAAGGGGAAAGGTGAGTTGGGGTGCTGCATAAAACCAGAGATTGAAATGAGCACAGATAAAGTTCCTTAAGCCAAATATGGAATAGACAAGAGCTACTCCTTGCTCAACGAAATGGACTCAACATCCCATATTAAATGCCTAAGAGTGTACCTGACTAGGAAGTATCTTAAAACCTATGGATTGCTATGTCTCTGAAAGAGAATCAAGTGTGTGTACAGGGGCATAAACGCAGCAGTGATAGGATTGGAGAGGTTTGGTGAGCAAATGAAGACCCTTTGAAGTCATATTGCATGGTACCCATTCCACGGGTCTCAACTCTCCAGGTTTAAGGTATTCTTCCTTCAGCTAAAACATGCATGTGGAACCCAGAGTATGATCAACCGTGTGATCGGGAGACGTGTTCCAATATGTGTCAGTTTTCGTCCCCTGGTACTCGGGTGCAACATTCCAGACGCTTTACTAACACTCTCCCGACTTGGAGAGTCAGTGCCTTTAACCTCCTGTTTGGCCCAGTTTGCAATTTCTGCGGAAGATGAACAGGAATAGGGAGAACCAATGACAGACTAGCTGGAGGTGTCTGGACGGGCAAATTTAACTCTCATTTCCCACCAGGAAGAGGAATTAACCAAAGGCTCAGCGTGCCGTGCCGGAACCAGAATAGGGCCTGAAGCCATCCTGCGGTGTTGCGGCCAGCTCACGAGAAAGCGAGTTGAAGAAAGGAGCTCAGGGGCACTGTAATTCACAAACCTGCAGAGTTATAAATGACAGCTATCGTCCAAAAATATACTGAAGTAAGGCTGCCAAGAGGACTTGAAAGCGGGGCAGAATTGCAGGAAACCGATTTCAGGAGGTAGACTGGAATTGCATTGAAAGCATAGGAAAAGAGGCAGAACGTCCACAATGATGCACTTGGCCAAAAAGGGCGTATGCGTTTTTTCCTGAATATATTCAGGAAAAAACGCATACGCCCTTTTTGGCCAACCAAGCAAGCTTGCAAAGGAAATCTGCACTACAATGAAGTCTCACTTCCCCCCGGTCAAAAGGGCCATCTGAAAAAAGTGTAAAATCCAGAAAGGCAGGATAGGCCATGGAGAACTGGGAGCCTTGTTATGCTGATGGGCGGGATGTCAATTGCCAACAGCCACTCGGGAGAAGTGTATGGTGTTTCCTGAAACATCTAAAAAACAAAGCAACAGAGCCTAGGGCACTTCCACTTATGGTCCTATAGCTTAGGGAAATTAAAATCAAAAAGACACAGCCACCCCAAAGGTTGGGACGGCTCTGTTTACAAGAACCTGGTTTACGGTACAAGTTCAATATCGCAGAAAGTGAAAAATGGATAAAGAAGTTGTGGTACTTACGTACAATGCAGTATCACTCAGCAGTGAAATCTATGTCATCAGGCCCGTAGCAGCATAATGAGTGGATTCAGGTACGATGATTCTAACTGAAATAAGTCACACAGGAAAAGAAACATCATAAGATATCACTAATACACGGAATGTAACCTTGGCTACACAGGAACTGAATTACAAAACAGAACAGGGTCTCAAATTTAGAAAACCAACTTATGCTTGCTTAAGGGGAAAGGTGAGTTTGGGTGCTGCATAAAACCAGAGATTGAAATGAGCACAGATAAAGTTCCTTAAGCCAAATATGGAATAGACAAGAGCTACTCCTTGCTCAACGAAATGGACTCAACACCCCATATGAAATGCCTAAGAGTGTACCTGACTAGGAAGTATCTTAAAACCTATGGATTGCTATGTCTCTGAAAGAGAATCAAGTGTGTGTACAGGGGCATAAACGCAGCAGTGATAGGATTGGAGAGGTTCGGTGAGCAAATGAAGACCCTTTGAAGTCATATTGCATGGTACCCATTCCACGGGTCTCAACTCTCCAGGTTTAAGGTATTCTTCCTTCAGCTAAAACATGCATGTGGAACCCAGAGTATGATCAACCGTGTGATCGGGAGACGTGTTCCAATATGTCTCAGTTTTCGTCCCCTGGTACTCGGGTGCAACATTCCAGACGCTTTACTAACACTCTCCCGACTTGGAGAGTCAGTGCCTTTAACCTCCTGTTTGGCCCAGTTTGCAATTTCTGCGGAAGATGAACAGGAATAGGGAGAACCAATGACAGACTAGCTGGAGGTGTCTGGACGGGCAAATTTAACTCTCATTTCCCACCAGGAAGAGGAATTAACCAAAGGCTCAGCGTGCCGTGCCGGAACCAGATTAGGGCCTGAAGCCATCCTGCGGTGTTGGGCCAGCTCACGAGAAAGCGAGTTGAAGAAAGGAGCTCAGGGGCACTGTAATTCACAAACCTGCAGAGTTATAAATGACAGCTATCGTCCAAAAATATACTGAAGTAAGGCTGCCAAGAGGACTTGAAAGCGGGGCAGAATTGCAGGAAACCGATTTCAGGAGGTAGACTGGAATTGCATTGAAAGCATAGGAAAAGAGGCAGAACGTCCACAATGATGCACTTGGCCAAAAAGGGCGTATGCGTTTTTTCCTGAATATATTCAGGAAAAAACGCATACGCCCTTTTTGGCCAACCAAGCAAGCTTGCAAAGGAAATCTGCACTACAATGAAGTCTCACTTCCCCCCGGTCAAAAGGGCCATCTGAAAAAAGTGTAAAATCCAGAAAGGCAGGACAGGCCATGGAGAACTGGGAGCCTTGTTATGCTGATGGGCGGGATGTAAATTGCCAACAGCCACTCGGGAGAAGTGTATGGTGTTTCCTGAAACATCTAAAAAACAAAGCAACAGAGCCTAGGGCACTTCCACTTATGGTCCTATAGCTTAGGGAAATTAAAATCAAAAAGACACAGCCACCCCTAAGGTTGGGACGGCTCTGTTTACAAGAACCTGGTTTACGGTACAAGTTCAATATCGCAGAAAGTGAAAAATGGATAAAGAAGTTGTGGTACTTACGTACAATGCAGTATCACTCAGCAATGAAATCTATGTCATCAGGCCCGTAGCAGCATAATGAGTGGATTCAGGTACGATGATTCTAACTGAAATAAGTCACACAGGAAAAGAAACATCATAAGATATCACTAATACACGGAATGTAACCTTGGCTACACAGGAACTGAATTACAAAACAGAACAGGGTCTCAAATTTAGAAACCCAACTTATGCTTGCTTAAGGGGAAAGGTGAGTTGGGGTGCTGCATAAAACCAGAGATTGAAATGAGCACAGATAAAGTTCCTTAAGCCAAATATGGAATAGACAAGAGCTACTCCTTGCTCAACGAAATGGACTCAACACCCCATATTAAAGGCCTAAGAGTGTACCTGACTAGGAAGTATCTTAAAACCTATGGATTGCTATGTCTCTGAAAGAGAATCAAGTGTGTGTACAGGGGCATAAACGCAGCAGTGATAGGATTGGAGAGGTTCGGTGAGCAAATGAAGACCCTTTGAAGTCATATTGCATGGTACCCATTCCACGGGTCTCAACTCTCCAGGTTTAAGGTATTCTTCCTTCAGCTAAAACATGCATGTGGAACCCAGAGTATGATCAACCGTGTGATCGGGAGACGTGTTCCAATATGTCTCAGTTTTCGTCCCCTGGTACTCGGGTGCAACATTCCAGACGCTTTACTAACACTCTCCCGACTTGGAGAGTCAGTGCCTTTAACCTCCTGTTTGGCCCAGTTTGCAATTTCTGCGGAAGATGAACAGGAATAGGGAGAACCAATGACAGACTAGCTGGAGGTGTCTGGACGGGCAAATTTAACTCTCATTTCCCACCAGGAAGAGGAATTAACCAAAGGCTCAGCGTGCCGTGCCGGAACCAGTATAGGGCCTGAAGCCATCCTGCGGTGTTGCGGCCAGCTCACGAGAAAGCGAGTTGAAGAAAGGAGCTCAGGGGCACTGTAATTCACAAACCTGCAGAGTTATAAATGACAGCTATCGTCCAAAAATATACTGAAGTAAGGCTGCCAAGAGGACTTGAAAGCGGGGCAGAATTGCAGGAAACCGATTTCAGGAGGTAGACTGGAATTGCATTGAAAGCATAGGAAAAGAGGCAGAACGTCCACAATGATGCACTTGGCCAAAAAGGGCGTATGCGTTTTTTCCTGAATATATTCAGGAAAAAACGCATACGCCCTTTTTGGCCAACCAAGCAAGCTTGCAAAGGAAATCTGCACTACAATGAAGTCTCACTTCCCCCCGGTCAAAAGGGCCATCTGAAAAAAGTGTAAAATCCAGAAAGGCAGGACAGGCCATGGAGAACTGGGAGCCTTGTTATGCTGATGGGCGGGATGTAAATTGCCAACAGCCACTCGGGAGAAGTGTATGGTGTTTCCTGAAACATCTAAAAAACAAAGCAACAGAGCCTAGGGCACTTCCACTTATGGTCCTATAGCTTAGGGAAATTAAAATCAAAAAGACACAGCCACCCCAAAGGTTGGGACGGCTCTGTTTACAAGAACCTGGTTTACGGTACAAGTTCAATATCGCAGAAAGTGAAAAATGGATAAAGAAGTTGTGGTACTTACGTACAATGCAGTATCACTCAGCAGTGAAATCTATGTCATCAGGCCCGTAGCAGCATAATGAGTGGATTCAGGTACGATGATTCTAACTGAAATAAGTCACACAGGAAAAGAAACATCATAAGATATCACTAATACACGGAATGTAACCTTGGCTACACAGGAACTGAATTACAAAACAGAACAGGGTCTCAAATTTAGAAACCCAACTTATGCTTGCTTAAGGGGAAAGGTGAGTTTGGGTGCTGCATAAAACCAGAGATTGAAATGAGCACAGATAAAGTTCCTTAAGCCAAATATGGAATAGACAAGAGCTACTCCTTGCTCAACGAAATGGACTCAACACCCCATATGAAATGCCTAAGAGTGTACCTGACTAGGAAGTATCTTAAAACCTATGGATTGCTATGTCTCTGAAAGAGAATCAAGTGTGTGTACAGGGGCATAAACGCAGCAGTGATAGGATTGGAGAGGTTCGGTGAGCAAATGAAGACCCTTTGAAGTCATATTGCATGGTACCCATTCCACGGGTCTCAACTCTCCAGGTTTAAGGTATTCTTCCTTCAGCTAAAACATGCATGTGGAACCCAGAGTATGATCAACCGTGTGATCGGGAGACGTGTTCCAATATGTGTCAGTTTTCGTCCCCTGGTACTCGGGTGCAACATTCCAGACGCTTTACTAACACTCTCCCGACTTGGAGAGTCAGTGCCTTTAACCTCCTGTTTGGCCCAGTTTGCAATTTCTGCGGAAGATGAACAGGAATAGGGAGAACCAATGACAGACTAGCTGGAGGTGTCTGGACGGGCAAATTTAACTCTCATTTCCCACCAGGAAGAGGAATTAACCAAAGGCTCAGCGTGCCGTGACGGAACCAGATTAGGGCCTGAAGCCATCCTGCGGTGTTGTGGCCAGCTCACGAGAAAGCGAGTTGAAGAAAGGAGCTCAGGGGCACTGTAATTCACAAACCTGCAGAGTTATAAATGACAGCTATCGTCCAAAAATATACTGAAGTAAGGCTGCCAAGAGGACTTGAAAGCGGGGCAGAATTGCAGGAAACCGATTTCAGGAGGTAGACTGGAATTGCATTGAAAGCATAGGAAAAGAGGCAGAACGTCCACAATGATGCACTTGGCCCAAAAGGGCGTATGCGTTTTTTCCTGAATATATTCAGGAAAAAACGCATACGCCCTTTTTGGCCAACCAAGCGAGGTTGCAAAGGAAATCTGCACTACAATGAAGTCTCACTTCCCCCCGGTCAAAAGGGCCATCTGAAAAAAGTGTAAAATCCAGAAAGGCAGGACAGGCCATGGAGAACTGGGAGCCTTGTTATGCTGATGGGCGGGATGTCAATTGCCAACAGCCACTCGGGAGAAGTGTATGGTGTTTCCTGAAACATCTAAAAAACAAAGCAACAGAGCCTAGGGCACTTCCACTTATGGTCCTATAGCTTAGGGAAATTAAAATCAAAAGACACAGCCACCCCAAAGGTTGGGACGGCTCTGTTTACAAGAACCTGGTTTACGGTACAAGTTCAATATCGCAGAAAGTGAAAAATGGATAAAGAAGTTGTGGTACATACGTACAATGCAATATCACTCAGCAAGGAAATCTATGTCATCAGGCCCGTAGCAGCATAATGAGTGGATTCAGGTACGATGATTCTAACTGAAATAAGTCACACAGGAAAAGAAACATCATAAGATATCACTAATACACGGAATGTAACCTTGGCTACACAGGAACTGAATTACAAAACAGAACAGGGTCTCAAATTTAGAAAACCAACTTATGCTTGCTTAAGGGGAAAGCTGAGTTGGGGTGCTGCATAAAACCAGAGATTGAAATGAGCACAGATAAAGTTCCTTAAGCCAAATATGGAATAGACAAGAGCTACTCCTTGCTCAACGAAATGGACTCAACACCCCATATTAATGCCTAAGAGTGTAACTGATAGGAAGTATCTTAAAACCTATGGATTGCTGTGTCTCCGAAAGAGAATCAAGCGTGTGTACAGGGGCATAAACGCAGCAGTGATAGGATTGGAGAAGTTCGGTGAGCAAATGAAGACCCTTTGAAGTCATATTGCATGGTACCCATTCCACGGCTCTCAACTCTCCAGGTTTAAGGTATTCTTCCTTCAGCTAAAACATGCATGTGGAACCCAGAGTATGATCAACCGTGTGATCGGGAGACGTGTTCCAATATGTGTCAGTTTTCGTCCCCTGGTACTCAGGTGCAACATTCCAGATGCTTTACTAACACTCTCCCGACTTGGAGAGTCAGTGCCTTTAACCTCCTGTTTGGCCCAGTTTGCAATTTCTGCGGAAGATGAACAGGAATAGGGAGAACCAATGAGAGACTAGCTGGAGGTGTCTGGACGGGCAAATTGAACTCTCATTTCCCACCAGGAAGAGGAATTAACCAAAGGCTCAGCGTGCCGTGCCGGAACCAGATTAGGGCCTGAAGCCATCCTGCGGTGTTGCGGCCAGCTCACGAGAAAGCGAGTTGAAGAAAGGAGCTCAGGGGCACTGTAATTCACAAACCTGCAGAGTTATAAATGACAGCTATCGTCCAAAAATATACTGAAGTAAGGCTGCCAAGAGGACTTGAAAGCGGGGCAGAATTGCAGGAAACCGATTTCAGGAGGTAGACTGGAATTGCATTGAAAGCATAGGAAAAGAGGCAGAACGTCCACAATGATGCACTTGGCCAAAAAGGGCGTATGCGTTTTTTCCTGAATATATTCAGGAAAAAACGCATACGCCCTTTTTGGCCAACCAAGCAAGCTTGCAAAGGAAATCTGCACTACAATGAAGTCTCACTTCCCCCCGGTCAAAAGGGCCATCTGAAAAAAGTGTAAAATCCAGAAAGGCAGGACAGGCCATGGAGAACTGGGAGCCTTGTTATGCTGATGGGCGGGATGTCAATTGCCAACAGCCACTCGGGAGAAGTGTATGGTGTTTCCTGAAACATCTAAAAAACAAAGCAACAGAGCCTAGGGCACTTCCACTTATGGTCCTATAGCTTAGGGAAATTAAAATCAAAAGACACAGCCACCCCAAAGGTTGGGACGGCTCTGTTTACAAGAACCTGGTTTACGGTACAAGTTCAATATCGCAGAAAGTGAAAAATGGATAAAGAAGTTGTGGTACATACGTACAATGCAATATCACTCAGCAAGGAAATCTATGTCATCAGGCCCGTAGCAGCATAATGAGTGGATTCAGGTACGATGATTCTAACTGAAATAAGTCACACAGGAAAAGAAACATCATAAGATATCACTAATACACGGAATGTAACCTTGGCTACACAGGAACTGAATTACAAAACAGAACAGGGTCTCAAATTTAGAAAACCAACTTATGCTTGCTTAAGGGGAAAGCTGAGTTGGGGTGCTGCATAAAACCAGAGATTGAAATGAGCACAGATAAAGTTCCTTAAGCCAAATATGGAATAGACAAGAGCTACTCCTTGCTCAACGAAATGGACTCAACACCCCATATTAATGCCTAAGAGTGTACCTGATAGGAAGTATCTTAAAACCTATGGATTGCTATGTCTCCGAAAGAGAATCAAGCGTGTGTACAGGGGCATAAACGCAGCAGTGATAGGATTGGAGAAGTTCGGTGAGCAAATGAAGACCCTTTGAAGTCATATTGCATGGTACCCATTCCACGGCTCTCAACTCTCCAGGTTTAAGGTATTCTTCCTTCAGCTAAAACATGCATGTGGAACCCAGAGTATGATCAACCGTGTGATCGGGAGACGTGTTCCAATATGTGTCAGTTTTCGTCCCCTGGTACTCAGGTGCAACATTCCAGATGCTTTACTAACACTCTCCCGACTTGGAGAGTCAGTGCCTTTAACCTCCTGTTTGGCCCAGTTTGCAATTTCTGCGGAAGATGAACAGGAATAGGGAGAACCAATGAGAGACTAGCTGGAGGTGTCTGGACGGGCAAATTGAACTCTCATTTCCCACCAGGAAGAGGAATTAACCAAAGGCTCAGCGTGCCGTGCCGGAACCAGATTAGGGCCTGAAGCCATCCTGCGGTGTTGCGGCCAGCTCACGAGAAAGCGAGTTGAAGAAAGGAGCTCAGGGGCACTGTAATTCACAAACCTGCAGAGTTATAAATGACAGCTATCGTCCAAAAATATACTGAAGTAAGGCTGCCAAGAGGACTTGAAAGCGGGGCAGAATTGCAGGAAACCGATTTCAGGAGGTAGACTGGAATTGCATTGAAAGCATAGGAAAAGAGGCAGAACGTCCACAATGATGCACTTGGCCAAAAAGGGCGTATGCGTTTTTTCCTGAATATATTCAGGAAAAAACGCATACGCCCTTTTTGGCCAACCAAGCAAGCTTGCAAAGGAAATCTGCACTACAATGAAGTCTCACTTCCCCCCGGTCAAAAGGGCCATCTGAAAAAAGTGTAAAACCCAGAGGCAGGACAGGCCATGGAGAACTGGGAGCCTTGTTATGCTGATGGGCGGGATGTAAATTGCCAACAGCCACTCGGGAGAAGTGTATGGTGTTTCCTGAAACATCTAAAAAACAAAGCAACAGAGCCTAGGGCACTTCCACTTATGGTCCTATAGCTTAGGGAAATTAAAATCAAAAAGACACAGCCACCCCAAAGGTTGGGACGGCTCTGTTTACAAGAACCTGGTTTACGGTACAAGTTCAATATCGCAGAAAGTGAAAAATGGATAAAGAAGTTGTGGTACTTACGTACAATGCAGTATCACTCAGCAATGAAATCTATGTCATCAGGCCCATAGCAGCATAATGAGTGGATTCAGGTACGATGATTCTAACTGAAATAAGTCACACAGAAAAAGAAACATCATAAGATATCACTAATACACGGAATGTAAACTTGGCTACACAGGAACTGAATTACAAAACAGAACAGGGTCTCAAATTTAGAAACCCAACTTATGCTTGCTTAAGGGGAAAGGTGAGTTGGGGTGCTGCATAAAACCAGAGATTGAAATGAGCACAGATAAAGTTCCTTAAGCCAAATATGGATTAGACAAGAGCTACTCCTTTCTCAACGAAATGGACTCAACACCCCATATTAAATGCCTAAGAGTGTACCTGACTAGGAAGTACCTTAAAACCTATGGATTGCTATGTCTCCGAAAGAGAATCAAGCGTGTGTACAGGGGCATAAACGCAGCAGTGATAGGATTGGAGAAGTTCGGTGAGCAAATGAAGACCCTTTGAAGTCATATTGCATGGTACCCATTCCACGGGTCTCAACTCTCCAGGTTTAAGGTATTCTTCCTTCAGCTAAAACATGCATGTGGAACCCAGAGTATGATCAACCGTGTGATCGGGAGACGTGTTCCAATATGTGTCAGTTTTCGTCCCCTGGTACTCGGGTGCAACATTCCAGACGCTTTACTAACACTCTCCCGACTTGGAGAGTCAGTGCCGTTAACCTCCTGTTTGGCCCAGTTTGCAATTTCTGCGGAAGATGAACAGGAATAGGGAGAACCAATGAGAGACTAGCTGGAGGTGTCTGGACGGGCAAATTTAACTCTCATTTCCCACCAGGAAGAGGAATTAACCAAAGGCTCAGCGTGCCGTGCCGGAACCAGATTAGGGCCTGAAACCATCCTGCGGTGTTGTGGCCAGCTCACAAGAAAGCGAGTTGAAGAAAGGAGCTCAGGGGCACTGTAATTCACAAACCTGCAGAGTTATAAATGACAGCTATCGTCCAAAAATATACTGAAGTAAGGCTGCCAAGAGGACTTGAAATCGGGGCAGAATTGCAGGAAACTGATTTCAGGAGGTAGACTGGAATTGCATTTAAAGCATAGGAAAAGAGGCAGAACGTCCACAATGATGCACTTGGCCAAAAAGGGCGTATGCGTTTTTTCCTGAATATATTCAGGAAAAAACGCATACGCCCTTTTTGGCCAACCAAGCGAGGTTGCAAAGGAAATCTGCACTACAATGAAGTCTCACTTCCCCCCGGTCAAAAGGGCCATCTGAAAAAAGTGTAAAATCCAGAAAGGCAGGACAGGCCATGGAGAACTGGGAGCCTTGTTATGCTGATGGGCGGGATGTAAATTGCCAACAGCCACTCGGGAGAAGTGTATGGTGTTTCCTGAAACATCTAAAAAACAAAGCAACATAGCCTAGGGCACTTCCACTTATGGTCCTATAGCTTAGGGAAATTAAAATCAAAAGACACAGCCACCCCATAGGTTGGGACGGCTCTGTTTACAAGAACCTGGTTTACGGTACAAGTTCAATATCGCAGAAAGTGAAAAATGGATAAAGAAGTTGTGGTACTTACGTACAATGCAATATCACACAGCAATGAAATCTATGTCATCAGGCCCGTAGCAGCATAATGAGTGGATTCAGGTACGATGATTCTAACTGAAATAAGTCACACAGGAAAAGAAACATCATAAGATATCACTAATACACGGAATGTAAACTTGGCTATATAGGAACTGAATTACAAAACAGAACAGGGTCTCCAATTTAGAAAACCAACTTATGCTTGCTTAAGTGGAAAGGTGAGTTGGGGTGCTGCATAAAACCAGAGATTGAAATGAGCACAGATAAAGTTCCTTAAGCCAAATATGGAATAGACAAGAGCTACTCCTTGCTCAACGAAATGGATTCAACACCCCATATTAAACACCTAAGAATGTACCTGACTAGGAAGTATCTTAAAACCTATGGATTGCTATGTCTCTGAAAGAGAATCAAGCGTGTGTGCAGGGGCATAATCGCAGCAGTGATAGGATTGGAGAGGTTCAGTGAGCAAATGAAGACCCTTTGAAGTCATATTGCATGGTACCCATTCCACGGGTCTCAACTCTCCAGGTTTAAGGTATTCTTCCTTCAGCTAAAACATGCATGTGGAACCCAGAGTATGATCAACCGTGTGATCGGGAGACGTGTTCCAATATGTGTCAGTTTTCGTCCCCTGGTACTCGGGTGCAACATTCCAGACGCTTTACTAACACTCTCCCGACTTGGAGAGTCAGTGCCTTTAACCTCCTGTTTGGCCCAGTTTGCAATTTCTGCGGAAGATGAACAGGAATAGGGAGAACCAATGACAGACTAGCTGGAGGTGTCTGGACGGGCAAATTTAACTCTCATTTCCCACCAGGAAGAGGAATTAACCAAAGGCTCAGTGTGCCGTGCCGGAACCAGATTAGGGCCTGAAGCAATCCTGTGGTGTTGCGGCCAGCTCACGAGAAAGCGAGTTGAAGAAAGGAGCTCAGGGGCACTGTAATTCACAAACCTGCAGAGTTATAAATGACAGCTATCGTCCAAAAATATACTGAAGTAAGGCTGCCAAGAGGACTTGAAAGCGGGGCAGAATTGCAGGAAACCGATTTCAGGAGGTAGACTGGAATTGCATTGAAAGCATAGGAAAAGAGGCAGAACGTCCACAATGATGCACTTGGCCAAAAAGGGCGTATGCGTTTTTTCCTGAATATATTCAGGAAAAAACGCATACGCCCTTTTTGGCCAACCAAGCAAGCTTGCAAAGGAAATCTGCACTACAATGAAGTCTCACTTCCCCCCGGTCAAAACGGCCATCTGAAAAAAGTGTAAAATCCAGAAAGGCAGGACAGGCCATGGAGAACTGGGAGCCTTGTTATGCTGATGGGCATGATGTCAATTGCCAACAGCCACTCGGGAGAAGTGTATGGTGTTTCCTGAAACATCTAAAAAACAAAGCAACAGAGCCTAGGGCACTTCCACTTATGGTCCTATAGCTTAGGGAAATTAAAATCAAAAAGACACAGCCACCCCAAAGGTTGGGACGGCTCTGTTTACAAGAACCTGGTTTTCGGTACAAGTTCAATATCGCAGAAAGTGAAAAATGGATAAAGAAGTTGTGGTACTTACGTACAATGCAGTATCACTCAGCAATGAAATCTATGTCATCAGGTCCGTAGCAGCATAATGAGTGGATTCAGGTATGATGATTCTAACTGAAATAAGTCACACAGGAAAAGAAACATCATAAGATATCACTAATACACGGAATGTAACCTTGGCTACACAGGAACTGAATTCCAAAACAGAACAGGGTCTCAAATTTAGAAACCCAACTTATGCTTGCTTAAGGGGAAAGGTGAGTTGGGGTGCTGCATAAAACCAGAGATTGAAATGAGCACAGATAAAGTTCCTTAAGCCAAATATGGAATAGACAAGAGCTACTCCTTGCTCAATGAAATGGACTCAACACCCCATATTAAACGCCTAAGAATGTACCTGACTAGGAAGTATCTTTAAACCTATGGATTGCTATGTCTCCGAAAGAGAATCAAGCGTGTGTACAGGGCCATAAACGCAGCAGTGATAGGATTGGAGAGGTTCGGTGAGCAAATGAAGACCCTTTGAAATCATATTGCATGGTACCCATTCCACGGGTCTCAACTCTCCAGGTTTGAGGTATTCTTCCTTCAGGTAAACATGCACGTGGAACCCAGAGTATGATCAACCGTGTGATCGGGAGATGTGTTCCAATATGTCTCAGTTTTCATCCCCTGGTACTCGGGTGCAACATTCCAGACTCTTTACTAACACTCTCCCTACTTGGAGAGTCACTGCCTTTAACCTCCTGTTTGGCCCAGTTTGCAATTTCTGCGGAAGATGAACAGGAATAGGGAGAACCAATGACAGACTAGATGGAGGTGTCTGGACGTGCAAATTTAACTCTCATTTCCCACCAGGATGAGGAATTAACCAAAGGCTCAGCGTGCCGTGCCGGAATCAGATTAGGGCCTGAAGCAATCCTGCGGTGTTGCGGCCAGCTCACGAGAAAGCGAGTTGAAGAAAGGAGCTCAGGGGCACTGTAATTCACAAACCTGCAGAGTTATAAATGACAGCTATCGTCCAAAAATATACTGAAGTAAGGCTGCCAAGAGGACTTGAAAGCGGGGCAGAATTGCAGGAAACCGATTTCAGGAGGTAGACTGGAATTGCATTGAAAGCATAGGAAAAGAGGCAGAACGTCCACAATGATGCACTTGGCCAAAAAGGGCGTATGCGTTTTTTCCTGAATATATTCAGGAAAAAACGCATACGCCCTTTTTGGCCAACCAAGCAAGCTTGCAAAGGAAATCTGCACTACAATGAAGTCTCACTTCCCCCCGGTCAAAAGGGCCATCTGAAAAAAGTGTAAAATCCAGAAAGGCAGTACAGGCCATGGAGAACTGGGAGCCTTGTTATGCTGATGGGCGGGATGTAAATTGCCGACAGCCACTTGGGAGAAGTGTATGGTGTTTCCTGAAACATCTAAAAAACAAAGCAACAGAGCCTAGGGCACTTCCACTTATGGTCCTATTGCTTAGTTAATTTAAAGTCTAAAAGACACAGCCACCCCAAAGGTTGGGACGGTTCTTTTTACTGGAATCTCTTCTTCGGCACAAGTTAAATATCCCAGAGAGCAAATAATGGATAAAGAAGTTGCGGTACTTATGTACAACAGAATACCACTCAGCAATGAAATCTATGTCACCAGGCCCGTACCAGCATAATGATTGGATTGAGGCACGATGATTCTAAGTGAAATAAGTCACACAGAAAAAGAAACATCATAAGGTATCACTAATACACGGAATGTGAACTTGGCTACACATGAACTGAATTACAAAACAGAACAGGGTCTCAAGTTTAGAAAACTAACTTATGCTTGCTTAAGGGGGAAGGTGAGTTGGGGTGCTGCATTAAACCAGAGTTTGAAATTAGCACAGATACCGTTCCATAAGCCAAATATGGAATAGACAAGACCTACCCCTTGCTCAACGAAATGGATTCAACAATGAGGTATCACCTCACACCTGGTAGAATAGGCATCATAGAAAATCTACAAGCAAGAAATGCTGGAAAGGGTGTGGAGAAAAGGAACCCTCTTCCACTATTGTTGGGAATATAAATTGATACAGTCACTATGGAGAACAATATGGAATTTCTTAAGAAACTAACAATAGAATTACCATATGATACAGCAATCCCACTACTGGACATATACCCAGACAAAACCATAAATCAAAAAGAGACATTCACCGCAATGTTCATTGCATCACTATTTACAATATCGAGGTAATGGAAGCAACCTAAATGCCCACAGACAGACGAATGCATAAAGCCGTGGTACATATATAAAATGGAATATTACTAAGCCATGAAAAGGAATGAAATTGGGTCATTTGTAGAGACGTCGATGCATCTAGAGACTGTCATACAGAGTGAAGTAAGTCAGAGAGAGAAAAACAAATCTTGTATATTCATGCATATATGTGGAACCTAGAAAACCTGTACAGATTAACCATTTTGCAAGGCATAAATAGAGCAACAGATGTAGACAACAAACGTATGGACAACAAGGGGGGAAAGCTGTTGGGGGGGGGGTGGTGGGAGGAGTTGAGAGACTGGGATTGGCATGTATACATTTATATGTATAAAATAGATAACCAATAAGAACCTGCTGTATAAAAATATAAAATAAAATTCAAAATTAAAAAGAAATAAAATTTAAAAAATAGAAAAAACAATTATTCCCTTCACATACATGTATTTATATGAATAAATTATTTCCATGCTTATATCTGTAAATACAAAAAAGAGGAATAAAATCTACCTTGAACCCAAAACGAAAAAGAGAAAAAAAACACAGAACCCACCAGTTCCACAGAGGAAAACCGTATCAGGGCACTTGCTCCAGTTGTAAACAATTCTGAAGTTGGTCAGTGGTGGGGAATCGTCTCCCATTCAGCCAGCAGCCCCCACGCAACAAGCGTCCTCATTGCAAAGCTGGGGCACCGTGCCGAGGCATCTGTGAGTAAACGTGAGCTGAGCCCCAGGCCAGTTGCTGCTGAACTATTCCCACCCATCCCAGGTAAAACACCTGAATATATACAAGGACTTGAAAGCCTAGAGGGAGGGCCATAGAGCCACACGAGTGACAGCATGCCGGCCGACTTGGTGCCTGCAGGCCAGCCAGGATGGTCCTGGCCCTGGGTGCTCTTCTGGAAGATGTCCATTTCCCTGCCTGAGATACCCGTCCTGTCCCTGCCCCCACTGCTTTTTTCCTTCCTCACCTCTGCCCAGGGAGAAATTCCAGCAGCAGGTATGGGTGACACATCTTCTTCTTTAGCAGGTGGCAGCCTGGCAACTGCTGCAGAAAGTCCAGCAGAGCCCCACTCACACTGGGCCACCCACAAAGCCGTGGCCTCTCACTCCCTCCCACCAGCCCCGCCCCGAGACTGCTGACAGGGCAGAGAAAATGGCGTCAGGCACGGCTGCAGGGGCTCTTGCTGCCTGGAGTGGTATTTATAGTGATCTCAACCCAGGCACACCTGGGGAGGGCTGGCCGGCACGGTAAGGCTGCCCAGGTCAGCCAATCATCACCCCTCAGGGGCTCACAGTTGCAGAAAATGGAACTTGCTGAACCGGCCAGGTCCAAGGAACAGGTGTGGGCTCCTGAGAGTCAGGATAGACAAGGGGCTGCAGCTTTGGCTTGTTTTCTAATCATTTTATCTGGCCCATGAGTGGGAGACAACTTCAAGAAAACCCTCTCCTAATGAGAGGAACCCAGGAGTCAGGGAGAGGAGGGGTGGGTGGTGGTTGGAGACAGAGGCCTGGTGCCCCGGGTGCAGTGGAAGTCTCTGGAAGACCAGGTGGAGGGAGGCCTCACGGAGTGATGCCCAGGGTCACAGACCTGTCGCAGCTGCTGTTTGTTAGTTCAAGTCCTGCTCTGAGGTGCTCTGCGTCAGCTCTGAGCGACAGGTGAGCTGGGGGTGCTCTGCAATGAGGGCTATGTGCACGGTTCCTGTGTGCCCAGCCCTGCCATGGTACCTGCAAGGGTAGCTCTGTATCCTGGGAGGGGCCTGACCACGAGAGCCCTGTGGGCTGGGGTGGGGGTGGGGTACCTGCCCAGGTGAGCTCCATATTCTGGGATTGGTCTGACCACGAGAGCCCCATGGGCTGCTGGGGACCTGGTAAAGGATGTCAGGACAGTCAGTGAAGCCACCGAGGATATACCTCCAGTTGCTCCTAATTCCTACACCCTGCTGGTCATTCTACCAACCACCAGGACATGGTATTCTGTATTAGTCTTCAATGATGCCTTCTTTTGTATTCCATTAGTCCCAGAGTCACAAGAAATTTTGGCTTGTGAGTGGCAGGACTCAACATACAACTAAAACAATACTTCCGGGCCGTCTGGCCCCAAGGGTGCAAAAATTCCCACACCATCTTTGGGGAAAGCTTAGCTAAAGACCTAAAAGTTCTACCTCTGGAAAAGGAAACCCTCCTTCAATATGCAGACGACATTCTGATCGCCAGCCCTACTAAGGAGGCCTCTGAACTACCAAGCCAATAAAGGATAGAAGTTGTCCAAGAAAAAGCTCAAATATCACAGACTGCCGTGACCTGCCTGGGCTTCATTCTCACAGAAGGTTGGAGAAGTCCATCCCAGGAAAGGGAAGAAACCATTTTCAGCCTTACCCCTTTCTAAAACTAGAAGACAGCTTAGGGGTTCCTGGGGAGGCCAGGGTTTGCTGCTTCTGGATCCCTAACTACAGTCTACTAGCTGGGCCTCTATATGAAACACTGAAAGGAAAAGATGATGATCCTTTTGAATAGAATCCAGAAGTGGCCTTTCAAGAATGGAAAGAGCAGTCAATTCAGACCCTTGCCCTGGAACTCCCTAATTTAGCTAAACCCTTTGACCTTTACATTCCCGGTGAAAGGTGAATCGCCATTGGAGAATTAGTGCAAAACCTGGGACCACTTGAAATGGAACAATGCAAGAATGCCATCCAGGTAGGATAAACTATGGTCACCAAGGGGCTTGGCCCACTGCCACATCTGGCCAAGATACTGGCGGTATCTAAAACCCTGGAAATCAGCAGCCCAAAAGGCCACCTCCCTCCTAAGGGAAAAGGACCCCACGTGGTGATCCTAACCACCAACCATGCCCTGAAGTTGCAGGGTTCGCTCCGTGGGCACACCGACCTCGAGTGAGGAGGCCCTCCAACTCCAACATCCAGAGAGATAACCGGGGGCAACAGGGCACCATGACGACTCGTGTGAACATCACTTGACCTGGACTTTCTCTCATAAAACAACAAGAGTGTGTCCCAAAAGAGTAGACTACTGCTTGCCGGACTTACTGCACCCAGAGGGGAGCTAATAATCTTGGCGGGGGAGCCGTATATCACACTGTCACCATAGAAAAGCCTACAGACACCGTGATGATGGTGGCCAGTAAGACCGGCTGGACTCTTGTTTACTTCAAAAGGCTGTTGGCTCAGTGGCCATCATGGTCCTTGATCACCACTGACCCTGGACTGTCTGGGAGTTGAGCGGGCAGGGCTCTGACACCTGGTGCTGTTTGTACGTTAATTCAGGGGCCTAATTGAAGAAAGCGCAGACTACTGGTCAGAGCATCTAGGCTGGCAGAAACGGTCGGCCTAAGGTGGCCGAACAAATGTGGGGCGGGGTGAAACCGGCCCCCACAGCGTCTCTGCACATCTCTTTCCTGGACCCTTGAAGGTCATTAGAATCTATAACACTTCCAATGCTGGTGCTCAGGTGGACGAGCAGGGAGGCAGGGGGCCTGGGGACAATCAACGTCACCTGGAGGCTGCTGGGGAGAAGCTCTGACCCTCGCCCCAGGGTATGAGGGCTCCCAACTCAGCACTCAGCAGTTACAGAAGAAGGGTCTGCACCCTCAGCACTCCAAGAATGAGGAACGGGACAAAAGGCAGAGGGGGGGTTTGTCCCCAGCAAAGCCCATTAAAAATCCCTGGGAGATAAAAATAGAATCTGGGCAATAAAGTCAAGTCTAACCTTTTTTATCCTTTGTGCTTTGTCTAATTTCACGTGCTCCTAGGGTCCCGCATGCAGAGGTTCCACACCCGGCACTTCAGACCAGATTTCCTAGTGCAGAATGGCTGGGTCGACACCTCAGCTCCTGGGGCCCAGTGCAGACTCCGCGATATAGAGCCTGAGCTACAGCCAACCCGGCCCTCGAGAGCTCCGCCCCCTCCCTCCCACTGACTCTGACAGGATCTCTACACAGCAGCCCAGCCCACAGCCCACGGGGTAGTACATGCTCTCACCTCTCCATTCTCTGATCAAAATATAAAGTTTCCTTTGCTTGTGAACCAAACTCAGTCTCGATCTGTTGGCCCCAATGACACTGGGCAGGGGGACACTTGTTGGGGTCCACTCTGGAGGATCAGTAACAGAAATTGAGACTATTGTAACCTCAATGAACAGATGTGTGAGCCAAAGTGTAGTTAACATAGAACAGTGTATAAGGCTCGGGTAAAATAAGATGTTTCTAACACTTCCATTGGATATTTCCATCACTTTATTATAAGCAAGTTCAGTGAAAAGGTTTGTCTTATTTGTCAGCTCAATATTAGAGAAATGAAGTGATTTCTTTCCAAGGATGTACATCTAATAATCTTGGTTAAACCTTCAATCTTGTTTTAAATGCTTTTCCATTGAAAATGATACCTCTCTTTCAGCTCCCCCATTTCTGAGAAGTATAAAATCTTATAATTTATTATTACCAAAGGGGAAAGGTGGGAGGAGGGATAAATTAACAGTTTGGGATTAACACATACACACTGCTATGTATAAAATAGATCATCAACAAGGAACTACTGTATAGCACAGGGAACTACACTCAACATTTTGCAATAACCTATAAGGGGAAATAATCTGAAAAAGAATAGATATTTTTATTGACATCATCTATCAATGACAGTTAAAGTGTAACCTAAGGGAAGCTGGTGGTGAGTGCTTCTGACCCTGAAGACTTCAATCATCTAAAGTTTGGACTCTGCCTACTTCCCAAGGCCCTTAATGAACATATGTGTAGCCGTAGCTTAAAAAATTCCCCAGTTTGGGTTTCGGGGAGACACTGATTTTGAAAAAGCCCTGGTGTTCTCCTTACATGAATGGGACTCTTCCTACTGCTAAAACATGTCTGTCACACCCAGAGGATGGTATACCGTCTGATCGGGAAGAGTTTGGAAAAGGCATCTCATCTCCTCATCTCCTGGTGCTCGGGTTCACCCCTCCAGCGTCTTTACTAACAGTCTCCCCACTTGGAGATGTCAGCACTGTCAACATCCTGTTGCGTACAGTTTGGAATTTGTCCAGAGGATGAAGCGGAAGGATGAGGAACAATGAGAGGCAAGTCCTACGTGTTCAGACAGGCACATGTCACTCTAATTTCCAATCAGGAAGACGAATTGACCAAAGGCTAGGGTTGCCCATGGAAACAGTATCGGGCTTGAGGAAATCCCGCTGCTTTGTGGCCAGTTCCCATAAACACAAGTTGAACAATAGAACTCAGGGGCAGTAAAATTCACAAAACTGCAGAGTTGAAAATATCCATCACTGAAAAATGTCTTGAGGAAAGTCAGAGAAAAGGACTTGTAAGCAAGGGAGAATGGCAGGAAAGGGATTTGAGGAGGTAGAAAGGACTCGCCATTAAGCACAAGAAAAGGAGCTGAACATTGCCAACATTGCAGTTGGCCAAAAAGGGTGTATGCGTTTTTTTGTGTATATATTCAAGAAAAGAGCGTACACCTTTTTAGCCAACCAAACAGGTGGGCACTGGAAGTCAATACTACAAAAGACATCACTTCGCATCAGTCAGAAGAGCCATCCTCATAAAGCGTAAACAACAGAAATGCAGGACAGGGCAAGGAGAAGAGGGAGCCCTGTGAGACTTATAGTGGAAATGTATATTGCCAACGGCCATTCTGGAGAAGTGTATTGTGTTTACTAAAGCATCTAAACAATGAGCTACAGAGCATAGGGCACTTGCACTCATGGGCGTATATCTTGGGAAAAACAAAAATCGAGAGGACACAGGCACCCCAATGTTTACCCCCTCTCTGTTTAAAAGATCCTCGACTAGGATATAACTTAAATGTCTCTGGAGGGAAAAAATGGATAGAGATGTGGTACTTAGGTAGAGTGGAATATTATTCAGCCTGGAAATCAATGAAATATGGCCAGCTGTAACAACTCCGGAGGAGTTACGTATGATCATTCTAAGTGACAGAATTCAAAAAGAAGAAGACACATATCATAAGATATCACTTAAAGGTGGAATCCAAAATGGCTACACATGAAATAAATTACAAAACAAAAACATAGTCAAATATGTAGAAAACACGCATAAGGCTGCTAAACGGGAAAGGTGGGGAGGGGTGAGGCATCATCCAGGAGGTTGAAATTAGCAAAGATACCATTCCAAATACCAAACTGATAATCAACAAGGCCTACACGGTAGCTAAAAGAACTGCACTCAGCACACTCAAGTCACCGGAAAAGAATATATACGACTGGTAAGAATCTGAAAAAGAATTTATTGATGTCTCTCTGTACGTGAATCAAGTGGATGTACAGCAGCAAGAAACAGAGCTTTGAAAATCAGCTGTAACCAATATAGTAATAAATTGAAAAAAATAAACGACAGAGAGACAGAGAAAACCTCTTACAACTTTTCCTCAGGGACGGTGATGCAACATGGATTGAACACATCTAGACCCACAGCAGGATGAGACATAAGGCTGGAAACTGTTTGCGCTAAGAGAAATGTGAGGTTGGGTGAGGAAATGCACACCCTTTAAAGTAATACTACCTGGTACCCATTCAATGGGTCCCAAATCTGCAGGTTCAAGGGATCTTCCTACAGCTAAAACATGCATGGAAAACCCAGAGGACTGTACACCATGTGATCGGGAGATGTGTCTAAAATGCACCTCATTTATCCTCTCCTGGTGCTCCTGTTCACCATTCCAGCCACGTTACTTAGAAGCTCCCCACTTGGAGAATCAGCACATTTAAACTTCTGTTTCACACATTTTGCAAATTGTGAGGAGGATGAACGGGAAGAGGGGGAACCAATGAGAGAAGAGTTGTAGGGGTTTGGACGGGCACATATCACTCTAATTTCCCATTAAGAATAAGAATTAAAAAAAGGCTCAGCCTGCCTCGCCGGAGCCAAAATAGGGCCTGAAGCAATCCTGCGCGTTTGAGGCCAGCTCACAAAAGAGCAACTTAAAACATGGAGCTCAGGGTCACTGCAATTCACAAACCTGCAGAGTTATAAATGAAAACTAACGTCCAAAAATATGTTGAGGTAAGGCAAAGAAGAGGATCTGAATGCAAGACAGAATTGCAAGAAACAGATTTCAAGAGATAGATTGGACTCGTCTTTAACGCACATGAAAAGCGGCAGAATTTCGACAATGATGCAGTTGGCCCAAAAGGGCGTATGCGATTTTTCCTGATTATATCCAGGAAAAAACGCATACGCACTTTATGGGCAACGAAGCAAGCAAGCAATGCAAATGTGCACAACAAAGAAGTCTCATTTCCCACCGGTCAAAAGGGCCATCCTAAAAAATTGTAAAAACCAGAAATGCAGGACAGGCCATGGAGAACAGGGAGCCTTTATACGCTGATGGGCAGTGTGTGAACTGCCGAGAGCCACTCTGGAGAAGTGTATGGTGGTTCCTAAATCATCTAAAAACAGAGCTACAGAGCATAGGACACTTCCAATCATGGGAGTATATCTAGGGAAGTCTAAAAATCAACAAGACACAAGCACACCACAGTTTAGGGCTACTCTGTTTACAAGAACCTCAACTTCAGTACACCTTAAATATCCCAGGAAAGAGAACAATGGATAAAGAAGATGTGGTACTTATGTACAATGGAATATCTCTTCACCATGAAATCAATGTAATAAGGCTAGTAGAAGGAAAAAGAGTGGATTTAGGTCCGATAATACTACTTGAAATAAGTCAAACAGAAAAAGAAACATATCATAAGATATCACTTATAGAGGGAGGGTAAATATGGCTGCACAAGAAATGAATTACAGAACAGAACAGTGTCTCACATTTAGAAAACACACTTATGTCAGCTTAAGGGGAAAGGAGAGGTGGGGTGATGCATAAAACCAGAGTTTGAAATTAGCACAGATACCGTTCAAGAAACCAAATAGGTATTAGACAAGATCTACACCTTGCTCAATGAACTGGCCTCAACACACCCTATACACCGCAGAGAAATATATCTGAGTAATAAGAATCTTAAAACCCATGTATTGATATATCTCCATAAGGGAATCAAGTGTGTGCAGAGCGGCACAAACACAGCAGTGAAAATGAGCTAAACCCCATTATAGAAATAAATTTTAAAAACAAAACGCAGAAACAATGAAAGAGAGAAAAATTCTTACAAAATTCGCTCAGGGGCTGTGATGCAACCTGGATTGACCACATATAAACCCACAGCTGGATAAGACATAAGGCTGGACACTTGGGGCTGAGAGGATTGGTGAGCTTCGGTGAGCAACTGCCGAAAGTTTAATGCAATACTTCATGCTACTCATTCCAAGGGTCCCAACACTCCAGGTTGAAGGGAATCTTCCTACAGCTAAACCATGCTTGGGAAACCCAGCGACTGGTATACCATATGATCGGGAAAGGTTTCTAAAACGCACCACATTTTTCCTCTCCTGGGGCTCCAGATCGACATTCCAGCCGCTTTACTAACAACATCCCCACAAGGAGAGTCAATGCCTTTAAGTTCTGGTATCGCACAGTCTTCAGTTAGTGCGGAGGATGAATGGGAATAGGGGGAACCAGTGAGAAACTAGCTGTAGCGGTTTCAATGGGCACATGTCACTCTAATTTCACATCAGTAAGAAGAATGAACCAAAGGCACAGCAAGGTGCCCCAGAAGAAGAATAGGGCTTCAAGGAATCCTGTGGTTATGGGGCAAGATCACAAAACTAAGAGCTGAAAAATGGAGCTAAGGGCCACTGCAATTCAAAAACCTGACTTGCCCAAAAAGGGCGTATGCGTTTTTTCCTGAATATATTCAGGAAAAAACGCATACGCCCTTTTTGGCCAACCAAGCAAGCTTGCAAAGGAAATCTGCACTACAATGAAGTCTCAATTCCCCCTGGTCAAAAGGGCCATCTGAAAAAAGTGTAAAATCCATAAAGGCAGGACAGGCCATGGAGAACTGGGAGCCATCTTATGCTGATGGGCAGGATGTAAATTGCCAACAGCCACTCTGGAGAAGTGTTTGGTGTTTCCTGAAACATCTAAAAAACAAAGCAACAGAGCCTAGGGCACTTCCACTTATGGTACTATAGTTTAGGGCAATTAAAATCAAAAAGACACAGCCACCCCAAAGTTTGGGATGGCTCTGTTTACAAGAACCTCATATACGGTACAAGTTCAATATCGCAGAAAGTGAAAAATGGATAAAGAAGTTGTGGTACTTACGTACAATGCAATATCACTCAGCAATGAAATCTATGTCATCAGGCCCGTAGCAGCATGATGAGTGGACTAAGTACGATGAATCTAACTGAAATAAGTCACACAGAAAAAGAAACATCATAAGGTATCACTAATACACGGAATGTAAACTTGGCTACACAGGAACTGAATTCCAAAACAGAACAGGGTCTCAAATTTAGAAAACCAACTTATGCTTGCTTAAGGGGAAAGGTGAGTTGGGGTGCTGCATAAAACCAGAGATTGAAATGAGCACAGATAAAGTTCCTTAAGCCAAATATGGAATAGACAAGAGCTACTCCTTGCTCGACGAAATGGACTCAACACCCCATATTCAACGCCTAGGAATATACCTGACTAGTAAGAATCATAAAACCTATGGATTTATATATCTCTGTAAGAGAATCAAGAGTGTGTACAGCTCCATTAAAGCAGTGAAAATCAGGTAAATACCATAATAAAAATAAATTTCTTAAACAAAACACAATGACAGTGAAATAGAGAGAAATACTTAAGTAATCATTCAAGGCTTCTGATGCAACCTGCATTTACCACATCTACACCCAGAGCTGGGTAACACATAAGGCTGGACACTTGGGGCTCATAAGATTGGTGAGGTTCGGTGAGCAAATGAAGACCTTTGAAGTCATATTGCATGGTACCATTCCAAGGGTCTCAACTCTCCAGGTTTAAGGGATACTTCCTTCAGCTAAAACATGCATGTGGAACCCAGAGTATGATCAACCGTGTGATCGGGAGACGTGTTCCAATATGTCTCAGTTTTCGTCCCCTGGTACTCGGGTGCAACATGCCAGACGCTTTACTAACACTCTCCCGAATTGGAGAGTCAGTGCCTTTAACCTCCTGTTTGGCCCAGTTTGCAATTTCTGCGGAAGATGAACAGGAATAGGGAGAACCAATGACAGACTAGCTGGAGGTGTCTGGATGGGCAAATTTAACTCTCATTTCCCACCAGGAAGAGGAATTAACCAAAGGCTCAGCGTGCCGTCCCGGAACCAGAATAGGGCCTGAAGCCATCCTGCGGTGTTGCGGCCAGCTCACGAGAAAGCGAGTTGAAGAAAGGAGCTCAGGGGCACTGTAATTCACAAACCTGCAGAGTTATAAATGACAGCTATCGTCCAAAAATATACTGAAGTAAGGCTGCCAAGAGGACTTGAAAGCGGGGCAGAATTGCAGGAAACCGATTTCAGGAGGTAGACTGGAATTGCATTGAAAGCATAGGAAAAGAGGCAGAACGTCCACAATGATGCACTTGGCCAAAAAGGGCGTATGCGTTTTTTCCTGAATATATTCAGGAAAAAACGCATACGCCCTTTTTGGCCAACCAAGCAAGCTTGCAAAGGAAATCTGCACTACAATGAAGTCTCACTTCCCCCCGGTCAAAAGGGCCATCTGAAAAAAGTGTAAAATCCAGAAAGGCAGGACAGGCCATGGAGAACTGGGAGCCTTGTTATGCTGATGGGCGGGATGTAAATTGCCAACAGCCACTCGGGAGAAGTGTATGGTGTTTCCTGAAACATCTAAAAAACAAAGCAACAGAGCCTAGGGCACTTCCACTTATGGTCCTATAGCTTAGGGAAATTAAAATCAAAAGACACAGCCACCCCAAAGGTTGGGACGGCTCTGTTTACAAGAACCTGGTTTACGGTACAAGTTCAATATCGCAGAAAGTGAAAAATGGATAAAGAAGTTGTGGTACTTACGTACAATGCAGTATCACTCAGCAATGAAATCTATGTCATCAGGCCCGTAGCAGCATAATGAGTGGATTCAGGTATGATGATTCTAACTGAAATAAGTCACACAGAAAAAGAAACATCATAAGATATCACTAATACACGGAATGTAAACTTGGCTACACAGGAACTGAATTACAAAACAGAACAGGGTCTCAAATTTAGAAAACCAACTTATGCTTGCTTAAGGGGAAAGGTGAGTTGGGGTGCTGCATAAAACCAGAGATTGAAATGAGCACAGATAAAGTTCCTTAAGCCAAATATGGAATAGACAAGAGCTACTCCTTGCTCAACGAAATGGACTCAACACCCCATATTAAACGCCTAAGAATGTACCTGACTAGGAAGTATCTTAAAACCTATGGATTGCTATGTCTCCGAAAGAGAATCAAGCGTGTGTACAGGGGCATAAACACAGCAGTGATAGGACTGGAGAGGTTCGGTGAGCAAATGAAGACCCTTTGAAGTCATATTGCATGGTACCCATTCCACGGGTCTCAACTCTCCAGGTTTAAGGTATTCTTCCTTCAGCTAAAACATGCATGTGGAACCCAGAGTATGATCAACCGTGTGATCGGGAGACGTGTTCCAATATGTGTCAGTTTTCGTCCCCTGGTACTCGGGTGCAACATTCCAGACGCTTTACTAACACTCTCCCGACTTGGAGAGTCAGTGCCTTTAACCTCCTGTTTGGCCCAGTTTGCAATTTCTGCGGAAGATGAACAGGAATAGGGAGAACCAATGAGAGACTAGCTGGAGGTGTCTGGACGGGCAAATTTAACTCTCATTTCCCACCAGGAAGAGGAATTAACCAAAGGCTCAGCGTGCCGTGCCGGAACCAGATTAGGGCCTGAAGCCATCCTGCGGTGTTGCGGCCAGCTCACGAGAAAGCGAGTTGAAGAAAGGAGCTCAGGGGCACTGTAATTCACAAACCTGCAGAGTTATAAATGACAGCTATCGTCCAAAAATATACTGAAGTAAGGCTGCCAAGAGGACTTGAAAGCGGGGCAGAATTGCAGGAAACCGATTTCAGGAGGTAGACTGGAATTGCATTGAAAGCATAGGAAAAGAGGCAGAACGTCCACAATGATGCACTTGGCCAAAAAGGGCGTATGCGTTTTTTCCTGAATATATTCAGGAAAAAACGCATACGCCCTTTTTGGCCAACCAAGCAAGCTTGCAAAGGATATCTGCACTACAATGAAGTCTCACTTCCCCCCGGTCAAAAGGGCCATCTGAAAAAAGTGTAAAATCCAGAAAGGCAGGACAGGCCATGGAGAACTGGGAGCCTTGTTATGCTGATGGGCGGGAGGTAAATTGCCAACAGCCACTCGGGAGAAGTGTATGGTGTTTCCTGAAACATCTAAAAAACAAAGCAACAGAGCCTAGGGCACTTCCAGTTATGGTCCTATAGCTTAGGGAAATTAAAATCAAAAGACACAGCCACCCCAAAGGTTGGGACAGCTCTGTTTACAAGAACCTGGTTTACGGTACAAGTTCAATATCGCAGAAAGTGAAAAATGGATAAAGAAGTTGTGGTACTTACGTACAATGCAGTATCACTCAGCAATGAAATCTATGTCATCAGGCCCGTAGCAGCATAATGAGTGGATTCAGGTACGATGATTCTAACTGAAATAAGTCACACAGGAAAAGAAACATCATAAGATATCACTAATACACGGAATGTAAACTTGGCTACACAGGAACTGAATTACAAAACAGAACAGGGTCTCAAATTTAGAAACCCAACTTATGCTTGCTTAAGGGGAAAGGTGAGTTGGGGTGCTGCATAAAACCAGAGATTGAAATGAGCACAGATAAAGTTCCTTAAGCCAAATATGGAATAGACAAGAGCTACTCCTTGCTCAACGAAATGGACTCAACACCCCATATTAAATGCCTAAGAGTGTACCTGACTAGGAAGTATCTTAAAACCTATGGATTGCTATGTCTCTGAAAGAGAATCAAGTGTGTGTACAGGGGCATAAACGCAGCAGTGATAGGATTGGAGAGGTTCGGTGAGCAAATGAAGACCCTTTGAAGTCATATTGCATGGTACCCATTCCACGGGTCTCAACTCTCCAGGTTTAAGGTATTCTTCCTTCAGCTAAAACATGCATGTGTAACCCAGAGTATGATCAACCGTGTGATCGGGAGACGTGTTCCAATATGTCTCAGTTTTCGTCCCCTGGTACTCGGGTGCAACATTCCAGACGCTTTACTAACACACTCCCGACTTGGAGAGTCAGTGCCTTTAACCTCCTGTTTGGCCCAGTTTGCAATTTCTGCGGAAGATGAACAGGAATAGGGAGAACCAATGACAGACTAGCTGGAGGTGTCTGGACGGGCAAATTTAACTCTCATTTCCCACCAGGAAGAGGAATTAACCAAAGGCTCAGCGTGCCGTGCCGGAACCAGATTAGGGCCTGAAGCCATCCTGCGGTGTTGCGGCCAGCTCACGAGAAAGCGAGTTGAAGAAAGGAGCTCAGGGGCACTGTAATTCACAAACCTGCAGAGTTATAAATGACAGCTATCGTCCAAAAATATACTGAAGTAAGGCTGCCAAGAGGACTTGAAAGCGGGGCAGAATTGCAGGAAACCGATTTCAGGAGGTAGACTGGAATTGCATTGAAAGCATAGGAAAAGAGGCAGAACGTCCACAATGATGCACTTGGCCAAAAAGGGCGTAGGCGTTTTTTCCTGAATATATTCAGGAAAAAACGCATACGCCCTTTTTGGCCAACCAAGCAAGGTTGCAAAGGAAATCTGCACTACAATGAAGTCTCACTTCCCCCCGGTCAAAAGGGCCATCTGAAAAAAGTGTAAAATCCAGAAAGGCAGGACAGGCCATGGAGAACTGGGAGCCTTGTTATGCTGATGGGCGGGATGTCAATTGCCAACAGCCACTCGGGAGAAGTGTATGGTGTTTCCTGAAACATCTAAAAAACAAAGCAACAGAGCCTAGGGCACTTTCACTTATGGTCCTATAGCTTAGGGAAATTAAAATCAAAAAGACACAGCCACCCCAAAATTTGGCACGGCTGTGTTTACAAGAACCACGTTTACGGTACAAGTTCAATATCGCAGAAAGTGAAAAATGGATAAAGAAGTTGTGGTACTTACGTACAATGCAATATACCTCAGCAAGGAAATCTATGTCATCAGGCCCGTAGCAGCATAATGAGTGGATTCAGGTATGATGATTCTAACTGAAATAAGTCACACAGAAAAAGAAACATCATAAGATATCACTAATACACGGAATGTAAACTTGGCTACACAGGAACTGAATTCCAAAACAGAACAGGGTCTCAAATTTAGAAAACCAACTTATGCTTCCTTAAGGGGAAAGGTGAGTTGGGGTAATGCATAAAACCAGAGATTGAAATGAGCACAGATAAAGTTCCTTAAGCCAAATATGGAATAGACAAGAGCTACTCCTTGCTCAACGAAATGGATTCAACACCCCATATTAAACGCCTAACAGTGTACCTGACTAGGAAGTATCTTAAAACCTATGGACTGCTATGTCTCCGAAAGAGAATCAAGCGTGTGTGCAGGGGCATAAATGCAGCAGTGATAGGATTGGAGAGGTTCGTTGAGCAAATGAAGACCCTTTGAAGTCATATTGCATGGTACCCATTCCACGGGTCTCAACTCTCCAGGTTTAAGGTATTCTTCCTTCAGCTAAAACATGCATGTGGAACCCAGAGTATGATCAACCGTGTGATCGGGAGACGTGTTCCAATATGTGTCAGTTTTCGTCCCCTGGTACTCGGCTGCAACATTCCAGACGCTTTACTAACACTCTCCCGACTTGGAGAGTCAGTGCCTTTAACCTCCTGTTTGGCCCAGTTTGCAATTTCTGCGGAAGATGAACAGGAATAGGGAGAACCAATGAGAGACTAGCTGGAGGTGTCTGGACGGGCAAATTTAACTCTCATTTCCCACCAGGAAGAGGAATTAACCAAAGGCTCAGCGTGCCGTGCCGGAACCAGATTAGGGCCTGAAACCATCCTGCGCTGTTGCAGCCAGCTCACAAGAAAGCGAGTTGAAGAAAGGAGCTCAGGGGCACTGTAATTCACAAACCTGCAGAGTTATAAATGACAGCTATCGTCCAAAAATATACTGAAGTAAGGCTGCCAAGAGGACTTGAAATCGGGGCAGAATTGCAGGAAACTGATTTCAGGAGGTAGACTGGAATTGCATTTAAAGCATAGGAAAAGAGGCAGAACGTCCACAATGATGCACTTGGCCAAAAAGGGCGTATGCGTTTTTTCCTGAATATATTCAGGAAAAAACGCATACGCCCTTTTTGGCCAACCAAGCGAGGTTGCAAAGGAAATCTGCACTACAATGAAGTCTCACTTCCCCCCGGTCAAAAGGGCCATCTGAAAAAAGTGTAAAATCCAGAAAGGCAGGACAGGCCATGGAGAACTGGGAGCCTTGTTATGCTGATGGGCGGGATGTAAATTGCCAACAGCCACTCGGGAGAAGTGTATGGTGTTTCCTGAAACATCTAAAAAACAAAGCAACAGAGCCTAGGGCACTTCCACTTATGGTCCTATAGCTTAGGGAAATTAAAATCAAAAGACACAGCCACCCCATAGGTTGGGACGGCTCTGTTTACAAGAACCTGGTTTACGGTACAAGTTCAATATCGCAGAAAGTGAAAAATGGATAAAGAAGTTGTGGTACTTACGTACAATGCAATATCACACAGCAATGAAATCTATGTCATCAGGCCCGTAGCAGCATAATGAGTGGATTCAGGTATGATGATTCTAACTGAAATAAGTCACACAGGAAAAGAAACATCATAAGATATCACTAATACACGGAATGTAACTTGGCTATATAGGAACTGAATTACAAAACAGAACAGGGTCTCCAATTTAGAAAACCAACTTATGCTTGCTTAAGTGGAAAGGTGAGTTGGGGTGCTGCATAAAACCAGAGATTGAAATGAGCACAGATAAAGTTCCTTAAGCCAAATATGGAATAGACAAGAGCTACTCCTTGCTCAACGAAATGGATTCAACACCCCATATTAAACACCTAAGAATGTAACTGACTAGGAAGTATCTTAAAACCTATGGATTGCTATGTCTCCGAAAGAGAATCAAGCGTGTGTGCAGGGGCATAATCGCAGCAGTGATAGGATTGGAGAGGTTCAGTGAGCAAATGAAGACCCTTTGAAGTCATATTGCATGGTACCCATTCCACGGGTCTCAACTCTCCAGGTTTAAGGTATTCTTCCTTCAGCTAAAACATGCATGTGGAACCCAGAGTATGATCAACCGTGTGATCGGGAGACGTGTTCCAATATGTCTCAGTTTTCGTCCCCTGGTACTCGGGTGCAACATTCCAGACGCTTTACTAACACACTCCCGACTTGGAGAGTCAGTGCCTTTAACCTCCTGTTTGGCCCAGTTTGCAATTTCTGCGGAAGATGAACAGGAATAGGGAGAACCAATGACAGACTAGCTGGAGGTGTCTGGACGGGCAAATTTAACTCTCATTTCCCACCAGGAAGAGGAATTAACCAAAGGCTCAGCGTGCCGTGCCGGAACCAGATTAGGGCCTGAAGCCATCCTGCGGTGTTGCGGCCAGCTCACGAGAAAGCGAGTTGAAGAAAGGAGCTCAGGGGCACTGTAATTCACAAACCTGCAGAGTTATAAATGACAGCTATCGTCCAAAAATATACTGAAGTAAGGCTGCCAAGAGGACTTGAAAGCGGGGCAGAATTGCAGGAAACCGATTTCAGGAGGTAGACTGGAATTGCATTGAAAGCATAGGAAAAGAGGCAGAACGTCCACAATGATGCACTTGGCCAAAAAGGGCGTAGGCGTTTTTTCCTGAATATATTCAGGAAAAAACGCATACGCCCTTTTTGGCCAACCAAGCAAGGTTGCAAAGGAAATCTGCACTACAATGAAGTCTCACTTCCCCCCGGTCAAAAGGGCCATCTGAAAAAAGTGTAAAATCCAGAAAGGCAGGACAGGCCATGGAGAACTGGGAGCCTTGTTATGCTGATGGGCGGGATGTCAATTGCCAACAGCCACTCGGGAGAAGTGTATGGTGTTTCCTGAAACATCTAAAAAACAAAGCAACAGAGCCTAGGGCACTTTCACTTATGGTCCTATAGCTTAGGGAAATTAAAATCAAAAAGACACAGCCACCCCAAAATTTGGCACGGCTGTGTTTACAAGAACCACGTTTACGGTACAAGTTCAATATCGCAGAAAGTGAAAAATGGATAAAGAAGTTGTGGTACTTACGTACAATGCAATATACCTCAGCAAGGAAATCTATGTCATCAGGCCCGTAGCAGCATAATGAGTGGATTCAGGTATGATGATTCTAACTGAAATAAGTCACACAGAAAAAGAAACATCATAAGATATCACTAATACACGGAATGTAAACTTGGCTACACAGGAACTGAATTCCAAAACAGAACAGGGTCTCAAATTTAGAAAACCAACTTATGCTTCCTTAAGGGGAAAGGTGAGTTGGGGTAATGCATAAAACCAGAGATTGAAATGAGCACAGATAAAGTTCCTTAAGCCAAATATGGAATAGACAAGAGCTACTCCTTGCTCAACGAAATGGATTCAACACCCCATATTAAACGCCTAACAGTGTACCTGACTAGGAAGTATCTTAAAACCTATGGACTGCTATGTCTCCGAAAGAGAATCAAGCGTGTGTGCAGGGGCATAAATGCAGCAGTGATAGGATTGGAGAGGTTCGTTGAGCAAATGAAGACCCTTTGAAGTCATATTGCATGGTACCCATTCCACGGGTCTCAACTCTCCAGGTTTAAGGTATTCTTCCTTCAGCTAAAACATGCATGTGGAACCCAGAGTATGATCAACCGTGTGATCGGGAGACGTGTTCCAATATGTGTCAGTTTTCGTCCCCTGGTACTCGGCTGCAACATTCCAGACGCTTTACTAACACTCTCCCGACTTGGAGAGTCAGTGCCTTTAACCTCCTGTTTGGCCCAGTTTGCAATTTCTGCGGAAGATGAACAGGAATAGGGAGAACCAATGAGAGACTAGCTGGAGGTGTCTGGACGGGCAAATTTAACTCTCATTTCCCACCAGGAAGAGGAATTAACCAAAGGCTCAGCGTGCCGTGCCGGAACCAGATTAGGGCCTGAAACCATCCTGCGCTGTTGCAGCCAGCTCACAAGAAAGCGAGTTGAAGAAAGGAGCTCAGGGGCACTGTAATTCACAAACCTGCAGAGTTATAAATGACAGCTATCGTCCAAAAATATACTGAAGTAAGGCTGCCAAGAGGACTTGAAATCGGGGCAGAATTGCAGGAAACTGATTTCAGGAGGTAGACTGGAATTGCATTTAAAGCATAGGAAAAGAGGCAGAACGTCCACAATGATGCACTTGGCCAAAAAGGGCGTATGCGTTTTTTCCTGAATATATTCAGGAAAAAACGCATACGCCCTTTTTGGCCAACCAAGCGAGGTTGCAAAGGAAATCTGCACTACAATGAAGTCTCACTTCCCCCCGGTCAAAAGGGCCATCTGAAAAAAGTGTAAAATCCAGAAAGGCAGGACAGGCCATGGAGAACTGGGAGCCTTGTTATGCTGATGGGCGGGATGTAAATTGCCAACAGCCACTCGGGAGAAGTGTATGGTGTTTCCTGAAACATCTAAAAAACAAAGCAACAGAGCCTAGGGCACTTCCACTTATGGTCCTATAGCTTAGGGAAATTAAAATCAAAAGACACAGCCACCCCATAGGTTGGGACGGCTCTGTTTACAAGAACCTGGTTTACGGTACAAGTTCAATATCGCAGAAAGTGAAAAATGGATAAAGAAGTTGTGGTACTTACGTACAATGCAATATCACACAGCAATGAAATCTATGTCATCAGGCCCGTAGCAGCATAATGAGTGGATTCAGGTATGATGATTCTAACTGAAATAAGTCACACAGGAAAAGAAACATCATAAGATATCACTAATACACGGAATGTAACTTGGCTATATAGGAACTGAATTACAAAACAGAACAGGGTCTCCAATTTAGAAAACCAACTTATGCTTGCTTAAGTGGAAAGGTGAGTTGGGGTGCTGCATAAAACCAGAGATTGAAATGAGCACAGATAAAGTTCCTTAAGCCAAATATGGAATAGACAAGAGCTACTCCTTGCTCAACGAAATGGATTCAACACCCCATATTAAACACCTAAGAATGTAACTGACTAGGAAGTATCTTAAAACCTATGGATTGCTATGTCTCCGAAAGAGAATCAAGCGTGTGTGCAGGGGCATAATCGCAGCAGTGATAGGATTGGAGAGGTTCAGTGAGCAAATGAAGACCCTTTGAAGTCATATTGCATGGTACCCATTCCACGGGTCTCAACTCTCCAGGTTTAAGGTATTCTTCCTTCAGCTAAAACATGCATGTGGAACCCAGAGTATGATCAACCGTGTGATCGGGAGACGTGTTCCAATATGTCTCAGTTTTCGTCCCCTGGTACTCGGGTGCAACATTCCAGACGCTTTACTAACACACTCCCGACTTGGAGAGTCAGTGCCTTTAACCTCCTGTTTGGCCCAGTTTGCAATTTCTGCGGAAGATGAACAGGAATAGGGAGAACCAATGACAGACTAGCTGGAGGTGTCTGGACGGGCAAATTTAACTCTCATTTCCCACCAGGAAGAGGAATTAACCAAAGGCTCAGCGTGCCGTGCCGGAACCAGATTAGGGCCTGAAGCCATCCTGCGGTGTTGCGGCCAGCTCACGAGAAAGCGAGTTGAAGAAAGGAGCTCAGGGGCACTGTAATTCACAAACCTGCAGAGTTATAAATGACAGCTATCGTCCAAAAATATACTGAAGTAAGGCTGCCAAGAGGACTTGAAAGCGGGGCAGAATTGCAGGAAACCGATTTCAGGAGGTAGACTGGAATTGCATTGAAAGCATAGGAAAAGAGGCAGAACGTCCACAATGATGCACTTGGCCAAAAAGGGCGTAGGCGTTTTTTCCTGAATATATTCAGGAAAAAACGCATACGCCCTTTTTGGCCAACCAAGCAAGGTTGCAAAGGAAATCTGCACTACAATGAAGTCTCACTTCCCCCCGGTCAAAAGGGCCATCTGAAAAAAGTGTAAAATCCAGAAAGGCAGGACAGGCCATGGAGAACTGGGAGCCTTGTTATGCTGATGGGCGGGATGTCAATTGCCAACAGCCACTCGGGAGAAGTGTATGGTGTTTCCTGAAACATCTAAAAAACAAAGCAACAGAGCCTAGGGCACTTTCACTTATGGTCCTATAGCTTAGGGAAATTAAAATCAAAAAGACACAGCCACCCCAAAATTTGGCACGGCTGTGTTTACAAGAACCACGTTTACGGTACAAGTTCAATATCGCAGAAAGTGAAAAATGGATAAAGAAGTTGTGGTACTTACGTACAATGCAATATACCTCAGCAAGGAAATCTATGTCATCAGGCCCGTAGCAGCATAATGAGTGGATTCAGGTATGATGATTCTAACTGAAATAAGTCACACAGAAAAAGAAACATCATAAGATATCACTAATACACGGAATGTAAACTTGGCTACACAGGAACTGAATTCCAAAACAGAACAGGGTCTCAAATTTAGAAAACCAACTTATGCTTCCTTAAGGGGAAAGGTGAGTTGGGGTAATGCATAAAACCAGAGATTGAAATGAGCACAGATAAAGTTCCTTAAGCCAAATATGGAATAGACAAGAGCTACTCCTTGCTCAACGAAATGGATTCAACACCCCATATTAAACGCCTAACAGTGTACCTGACTAGGAAGTATCTTAAAACCTATGGACTGCTATGTCTCCGAAAGAGAATCAAGCGTGTGTGCAGGGGCATAAATGCAGCAGTGATAGGATTGGAGAGGTTCGTTGAGCAAATGAAGACCCTTTGAAGTCATATTGCATGGTACCCATTCCACGGGTCTCAACTCTCCAGGTTTAAGGTATTCTTCCTTCAGCTAAAACATGCATGTGGAACCCAGAGTATGATCAACCGTGTGATCGGGAGACGTGTTCCAATATGTGTCAGTTTTCGTCCCCTGGTACTCGGCTGCAACATTCCAGACGCTTTACTAACACTCTCCCGACTTGGAGAGTCAGTGCCTTTAACCTCCTGTTTGGCCCAGTTTGCAATTTCTGCGGAAGATGAACAGGAATAGGGAGAACCAATGAGAGACTAGCTGGAGGTGTCTGGACGGGCAAATTTAACTCTCATTTCCCACCAGGAAGAGGAATTAACCAAAGGCTCAGCGTGCCGTGCCGGAACCAGATTAGGGCCTGAAACCATCCTGCGCTGTTGCAGCCAGCTCACAAGAAAGCGAGTTGAAGAAAGGAGCTCAGGGGCACTGTAATTCACAAACCTGCAGAGTTATAAATGACAGCTATCGTCCAAAAATATACTGAAGTAAGGCTGCCAAGAGGACTTGAAATCGGGGCAGAATTGCAGGAAACTGATTTCAGGAGGTAGACTGGAATTGCATTTAAAGCATAGGAAAAGAGGCAGAACGTCCACAATGATGCACTTGGCCAAAAAGGGCGTATGCGTTTTTTCCTGAATATATTCAGGAAAAAACGCATACGCCCTTTTTGGCCAACCAAGCGAGGTTGCAAAGGAAATCTGCACTACAATGAAGTCTCACTTCCCCCCGGTCAAAAGGGCCATCTGAAAAAAGTGTAAAATCCAGAAAGGCAGGACAGGCCATGGAGAACTGGGAGCCTTGTTATGCTGATGGGCGGGATGTAAATTGCCAACAGCCACTCGGGAGAAGTGTATGGTGTTTCCTGAAACATCTAAAAAACAAAGCAACAGAGCCTAGGGCACTTCCACTTATGGTCCTATAGCTTAGGGAAATTAAAATCAAAAGACACAGCCACCCCATAGGTTGGGACGGCTCTGTTTACAAGAACCTGGTTTACGGTACAAGTTCAATATCGCAGAAAGTGAAAAATGGATAAAGAAGTTGTGGTACTTACGTACAATGCAATATCACACAGCAATGAAATCTATGTCATCAGGCCCGTAGCAGCATAATGAGTGGATTCAGGTATGATGATTCTAACTGAAATAAGTCACACAGGAAAAGAAACATCATAAGATATCACTAATACACGGAATGTAACTTGGCTATATAGGAACTGAATTACAAAACAGAACAGGGTCTCCAATTTAGAAAACCAACTTATGCTTGCTTAAGTGGAAAGGTGAGTTGGGGTGCTGCATAAAACCAGAGATTGAAATGAGCACAGATAAAGTTCCTTAAGCCAAATATGGAATAGACAAGAGCTACTCCTTGCTCAACGAAATGGATTCAACACCCCATATTAAACACCTAAGAATGTAACTGACTAGGAAGTATCTTAAAACCTATGGATTGCTATGTCTCCGAAAGAGAATCAAGCGTGTGTGCAGGGGCATAATCGCAGCAGTGATAGGATTGGAGAGGTTCAGTGAGCAAATGAAGACCCTTTGAAGTCATATTGCATGGTACCCATTCCACGGGTCTCAACTCTCCAGGTTTAAGGTATTCTTCCTTCAGCTAAAACATGCATGTGGAACCCAGAGTATGATCAACCGTGTGATCGGGAGACGTGTTCCAATATGTCTCAGTTTTCGTCCCCTGGTACTCGGGTGCAACATTCCAGACGCTTTACTAACACTCTCCCGACTTGGAGAGTCAGTGCCTTTAACCTCCTGTTTGGCCCAGTTTGCAATTTCTGCGGAAGATGAACAGGAATAGGGAGAACCAATGACAGACTAGCTGGAGGTGTCTGGACGGGCAAATTTAACTCTCATTTCCCACCAGGAAGAGGAATTAACCAAAGGCTCAGCGTGCCGTGCCGGAACCAGATTAGGGCCTGAAGCAATCCTGTGGTGTTGCGGCCAGCTCACGAGAAAGCGAGTTGAAGAAAGGAGCTCAGGGGCACTGTAATTCACAAACCTGCAGAGTTATAAATGACAGCTATCGTCCAAAAATATACTGAAGTAAGGCTGCCAAGAGGACTTGAAAGCGGGGCAGAATTGCAGGAAACCGATTTCAGGAGGTAGACTGGAATTGCATTGAAAGCATAGGAAAAGAGGCAGAACGTCCACAATGATGCACTTGGCCAAAAAGGGCGTATGCGTTTTTTCCTGAATATATTCAGGAAAAAACGCATACGCCCTTTTTGGCCAACCAAGCAAGCTTGCAAAGGAAATCTGCACTACAATGAAGTCTCACTTCCCCCCGGTCAAAAGGGCCATCTGAAAAAAGTGTAAAATCCAGAAAGGCAGGACAGGCCATGGAGAACTGGGAGCCTTGTTATGCTGATGGGCGGGATGTCAATTGCCAACAGCCACTCGGGAGAAGTGTATGGTGTTTCCTGAAACATCTAAAAAACAAAGCAACAGAGCCTAGGGCACTTCCACTTATGGTCCTATAGCTTAGGGAAATTAAAATCAAAAAGACACAGCCACCCCAAAGGTTGGGACGGCTCTGTTTACAAGAACCTGGTTTTCGGTACAAGTTCAATATCGCAGAAAGTGAAAAATGGATAAAGAAGTTGTGGTACTTACGTACAATGCAGTATCACTCAGCAATGAAATCTATGTCATCAGGTCCGTAGCAGCATAATGAGTGGATTCAGGTATGATGATTCTAACTGAAATAAGTCACACAGGAAAAGAAACATCATAAGATATCACTAATACACGGAATGTAACCTTGGCTACACAGGAACTGAATTCCAAAACAGAACAGGGTCTCAAATTTAGAAACCCAACTTATGCTTGCTTAAGGGGAAAGGTGAGTTGGGGTGCTGCATAAAACCAGAGATTGAAATGAGCACAGATAAAGTTCCTTAAGCCAAATATGGAATAGACAAGAGCTACTCCTTGCTCAACGAAATGGACTCAACACCCCATATTAAACGCCTAAGAATGTACCTGACTAGGAAGTATCTTAAAACCTATGGATTGCTATGTCTCCGAAAGAGAATCAAGTGTGTGTACAGGGCCATAAACGCAGCAGTGATAGGATTGGAGAGGTTCGGTGAGCAAATGAAGACCCTTTGAAATCATATTGCATGGTACCCATTCCACGGGTCTCAACTCTCCAGGTTTAAGGTATTCTTCCTTCAGGTAAACATGCACGTGGAACCCAGAGTATGATCAACCGTGTGATCGGGAGATGTGTTCCAATATGTCTCAGTTTTCATCCCCTGGTACTCGGATGCAACATTCCAGACGCTTTACTAACACTCTCCCTACTTGGAGAGTCACTGCCTTTAACCTCCTGTTTGGCCCAGTTTGCAATTTCTGCGGAAGATGAACAGGAATAGGGAGAACCAATGACAGACTAGATGGAGGTGTCTGGACGGGCAAATTTAACTCTCATTTCCCACCAGGAAGAGGAATTAACCAAAGGCTCAGCGTGCCGTGCCGGAATCAGATTAGGGCCTGAAGCCATCCTGCGGTGTTGCGGCCAGCTCACGAGAAAGCGAGTTGAAGAAAGGAGCTCAGGGGCACTGTAATTCACAAACCTGCAGAGTTATAAATGACAGCTATCGTCCAAAAATATACTGAAGTAAGGCTGCCAAGAGGACTTGAAAGCGGGGCAGAATTGCAGGAAACCGATTTCAGGAGGTAGACTGGAATTGCATTTAAAGCATAGGAAAAGAGGCAGAACGTCCACAATGATGCACTTGGCCAAAAAGGGCGTATGCGTTTTTTCCTGAATATATTCAGGAAAAAACGCATACGCCCTTTTTGGCCAACCAAGCAAGCTTGCAAAGGAAATCTGCACTACAATGAAGTCTCACTTCCCCCCGGTCAAAAGGGCCATCTGAAAAAAGTGTAAAATCCAGAAAGGCAGGACAGGCCATGGAGAACTGGGAGCCTTGTTATGCTGATGGGCGGGATGTCAATTGCCAACAGCCACTCGGGAGAAGTGTATGGTGTTTCCTGAAACATCTAAAAAACAAAGCAACAGAGCCTAGGGCACTTCCACTTATGGTCCTATAGCTTAGAGAAATTAAAATCAAAATGACACAGCCACCCCAAAGGTTGGGATGGTTCTTTTTACTGGAATCTCTTCTTCGGCACAAGTTAAATATCCCAGAGAGCAAATAATGGATAAAGAAGTTGCGGTACTTATGTACAACAGAATACCACTCAGCAATGAAATCTATGTCACCAGGCCCGTACCAGCATAATGATTGGATTGAGGCACGATGATTCTAAGTGAAATAAGTCACACAGAAAAAGAAACATCATAAGGTATCACTAATACACGGAATGTGAACTTGGCTACACATGAACTGAATTACAAAACAGAACAGGGTCTCAAGTTTAGAAAACTAACTTATGCTTGCTTAAGGGGGAAGGTGAGTTGGGGTGCTGCATTAAACCAGAGTTTGAAATTAGCACAGATACCGTTCCATAAGCCAAATATGGAATAGACAAGACCTACCCCTTGCTCAACGAAATGGATTCAACAATGAGGTATCACCTCACACCTGGTAGAATAGGCATCATAGAAAATCTACAAGCAAGAAATGCTGGAAAGGGTGTGGAGAAAAGGAACCTTCTTCCACTATTGTTGGGAATATAAATTGATACAGTCACTATGGAGAACAATATGGAATTTCTTAAGAAACTAACAATAGAATTACCATATGATACAGCAATCCCACTACTGGACATATACCCAGACAAAACCATAAATCAAAAAGAGACATTCACCGCAATGTTCATTGCATCACTATTTACAATATCGAGGTAATGGAAGCAACCTAAATGCCCACAGACAGACGAATGCATAAAGCCGTGGTACATATATAAAATGGAATATTACTAAGCCATGAAAAGGAATGAAATTGGGTCATTTGTAGAGACGTCGATGCATCTAGAGACTGTCATACAGAGTGAAGTAAGTCAGAGAGAGAAAAACAAATCTTGTATATTCATGCATATATGTGGAACCTAGAAAACCTGTACAGATTAACCATTTTGCAAGGCATAAATAGAGCAACAGATGTAGACAACAAACGTATGGACAACAAGGGGGGAAAGCTGTTGGGGGGGGTGGTGGGAGGAGTTGAGAGACTGGGATTGGCATGTATACATTTATATGTATAAAATAGATAACCAATAAGAACCTGCTGTATAAAAATATAAAATAAAATTCAAAATTAAAAAGAAATAAAATTTAAAAAATAGAAAAAACAATTATTCCCTTCACATACATGTATTTATATGAATAAATTATTTCCATGCTTATATCTGTAAATACAAAAAAGAGGAATAAAATCTACCTTGAACCCAAAACGAAAAAGAGAAAAAAAACACAGAACCCACCAGTTCCACAGAGGAAAACCGTATCAGGGCACTTGCTCCAGTTGTAAACAATTCTGAAGTTGGTCAGTGGTGGGGAATCGTCTCCCATTCAGCCAGCAGCCCCCACGCAACAAGCGTCCTCATTGCAAAGCTGGGGCACCGTGCCGAGGCATCTGTGAGTAAACGTGAGCTGAGCCCCAGGCCAGTTGCTGCTGAACTATTCCCACCCATCCCAGGTAAAACACCTGAATATATACAAGGACTTGAAAGCCTAGAGGGAGGGCCATAGAGCCACACGAGTGACAGCATGCCGGCCGACTTGGTGCCTGCAGGCCAGCCAGGATGGTCCTGGCCCTGGGTGCTCTTCTGGAAGATTTCCATTTCCCTGCCTGAGATACCCGTCCTGTCCCTGCCCCCACTGCTTTTTTCCTTCCTCACCTCTGCCCAGGGAGAAATTCCAGCAGCAGGTATGGGTGACACATCTTCTTCTTTAGCAGGTGGCAGCCTGGCAACTGCTGCAGAAAGTCCAGCAGAGCCCCACTCACACTGGGCCACCCACAAAGCCGTGGCCTCTCACTCCCTCCCACCAGCCCAGCCCCGAGACTGCTGACAGGGCAGAGAAAATGGCGTCAGGCACGGCTGCAGGGGCTCTTGCTGCCTGGAGTGGTATTTATAGTGATCTCAACCCAGGCACACCTGGGGAGGGCTGGCCGGCACGGTAAGGCTGCCCAGGTCAGCCAATCATCACCCCTCAGGGGCTCACAGTTGCAGAAAATGGAACTTGCTGAACCGGCCAGGTCCAAGGAACAGGTGTGGGCTCCTGAGAGTCAGGATAGACAAGGGGCTGCAGCTTTGGCTTGTTTTCTAATCATTTTATCTGGCCCATGAGTGGGAGACAACTTCAAGAAAACCCTCTCCTAATGAGAGGAACCCAGGAGTCAGGGAGAGGAGGGGTGGGTGGTGGTTGGAGACAGAGGCCTGGTGCCCCGGGTGCAGTGGAAGTCTCTGGAAGACCAGGTGGAGGGAGGCCTCACGGAGTGATGCCCAGGGTCACAGACCTGTCGCAGCTGCTGTTTGTTAGTTCAAGTCCTGCTCTGAGGTGCTCTGTGTCAGCTCTGAGCGACAGGTGAGCTGGGGGTGCTCTGCAATGAGGGCTATGTGCACGGTTCCTGTGTGCCCAGCCCTGCCACGGTACCTGCAAGGGTAGCTCTGTATCCTGGGAGGGGCCTGACCACGAGAACCCTGTGGGCTGGGGTGGGGGTGGGGTACCTGCCCAGGTGAGCTCCATATTCTGGGATTGGTCTGACCACGAGAGCCCCATGGGCTGCTGGGGACCTGGTAAAGGATGTCAGGACAGTCAGTGAAGCCACCGAGGATATACCTCCAGTTGCTCCTAATTCCTACACCCTGCTGGTCATTCTACCAACCACCAGGACATGGTATTCTGTATTAGTCTTCAATGATGCCTTCTTTTGTATTCCATTAGTCCCAGAGTCACAAGAAATTTTGGCTTGTGAGTGGCAGGACTCAACATACAACTAAAACAATACTTCCGGGCCGTCTGGCCCCAAGGGTGCAAAAATTCCCACACCATCTTTGGGGAAAGCTTAGCTAAAGACCTAAAAGTTCTACCTCTGGAAAAGGAAACCCTCCTTCAATATGCAGACGACATTCTGATCGCCAGCCCTACTAAGGAGGCCTCTGAACTACCAAGCCAATAAAGGATAGAAGTTGTCCAAGAAAAAGCTCAAATATCACAGACTGCCGTGACCTGCCTGGGCTTCATTCTCACAGAAGGTTGGAGAAGTCCATCCCAGGAAAGGGAAGAAACCATTTTCAGCCTTACCCCTTTCTAAAACTAGAAGACAGCTTAGGGGTTCCTGGGGAGGCCAGGGTTTGCTGCTTCTGGATCCCTAACTACAGTCTACTAGCTGGGCCTCTATATGAAACACTGAAAGGAAAAGATGATGATCCTTTTGAATAGAATCCAGAAGTGGCCTTTCAAGAATGGAAAGAGCAGTCAATTCAGACCCTTGCCCTGGAACTCCCTAATTTAGCTAAACCCTTTGACCTTTACATTCCCGGTGAAAGGTGAATCGCCATTGGAGAATTAGTGCAAAACCTGGGACCACTTGAAATGGAACAATGCAAGAATGCCATCCAGGTAGGATAAACTATGGTCACCAAGGGGCTTGGCCCACTGCCACATCTGGCCAAGATACTGGCGGTATCTAAAACCCTGGAAATCAGCAGCCCAAAAGGCCACCTCCCTCCTAAGGGAAAAGGACCCCACGTGGTGATCCTAACCACCAACCATGCCCTGAAGTTGCAGGGTTCGCTCCGTGGGCACACCGACCTCGAGTGAGGAGGCCCTCCAACTCCAACATCCAGAGAGATAACCGGGGGCAACAGGGCACCATGACGACTCGTGTGAACATCACTTGACCTGGACTTTCTCTCATAAAACAACAAGAGTGTGTCCCAAAAGAGTAGACTACTGCTTGCCGGACTTACTGCACCCAGAGGGGAGCTAATAATCTTGGCGGGGGAGCCGTATATCACACTGTCACCATAGAAAAACCTACAGACACCGTGATGATGGTGGCCAGTAAGACCGGCTGGACTCTTGTTTACTTCAAAAGGCTGTTGGCTCAGTGGCCATCATGGTCCTTGATCACCACTGACCCTGGACTGTCTGGGAGTTGAGCGGGCAGGGCTCTGACACCTGGTGCTGTTTGTACGTTAATTCAGGGGCCTAATTGAAGAAAGCGCAGACTACTGGTCAGAGCATCTAGGCTGGCAGAAACGGTCGGCCTAAGGTGGCCGAACAAATGTGGGGCGGGGTGAAACCGGCCCCCACAGCGTCTCTGCACATCTCTTTCCTGGACCCTTGAAGGTCATTAGAATCTATAACACTTCCAATGCTGGTGCTCAGGTGGACGAGCAGGGAGGCAGGGGGCCTGGGGACAATCAACGTCACCTGGAGGCTGCTGGGGAGAAGCTCTGACCCTCGCCCCAGGGTATGAGGGCTCCCAACTCAGCACTCAGCAGTTACAGAAGAAGGGTCTGCACCCTCAGCACTCCAAGAATGAGGAACGGGACAAAAGGCAGAGGGGGGGTTTGTCCCCAGCAAAGCCCATTAAAAATCCCTGGGAGATAAAAATAGAATCTGGGCAATAAAGTCAAGTCTAACCTTTTTTATCCTTTGTGCTTTGTCTAATTTCACGTGCTCCTAGGGTCCCGCATGCAGAGGTTCCACACCCGGCACTTCAGACCAGATTTCCTAGTGCAGAATGGCTGGGTCGACACCTCAGCTCCTGGGGCCCAGTGCAGACTCCGCGATATAGAGCCTGAGCTACAGCCAACCCGGCCCTCGAGAGCTCCGCCCCCTCCCTCCCACTGACTCTGACAGGATCTCTACACAGCAGCCCAGCCCACAGCCCACGGGGTAGTACATGCTCTCACCTCTCCATTCTCTGATCAAAATATAAAGTTTCCTTTGCTTGTGAACCAAACTCAGTCTCGATCTGTTGGCCCCAATGACACTGGGCAGGGGGACACTTGTTGGGGTCCACTCTGGAGGATCAGTAACAGAAATTGAGACTATTGTAACCTCAATGAACAGATGTGTGAGCCAAAGTGTAGTTAACATAGAACAGTGTATAAGGCTCGGGTAAAATAAGATGTTTCTAACACTTCCATTGGATATTTCCATCACTTTATTATAAGCAAGTTCAGTGAAAAGGTTTGTCTTATTTGTCAGCTCAATATTAGAGAAATGAAGTGATTTCTTTCCAAGGATGTACATCTAATAATCTTGGTTAAACCTTCAATCTTGTTTTAAATGCTTTTCCATTGAAAATGATACCTCTCTTTCAGCTCCCCCATTTCTGAGAAGTATAAAATCTTATAATTTATTATTACCAAAGGGGAAAGGTGGGAGGAGGGATAAATTAACAGTTTGGGATTAACACATACACACTGCTATGTATAAAATAGATCATCAACAAGGAACTACTGTATAGCACAGGGAACTACACTCAACATTTTGCAATAACCTATAAGGGGAAATAATCTGAAAAAGAATAGATATTTTTATTGACATCATCTATCAATGACAGTTAAAGTGTAACCTAAGGGAAGCTGGTGGTGAGTGCTTCTGACCCTGAAGACTTCAATCATCTAAAGTTTGGACTCTGCCTACTTCCCAAGGCCCTTAATGAACATATGTGTAGCCGTAGCTTAAAAAATTCCCCAGTTTGGGTTTCGGGGAGACACTGATTTTGAAAAAGCCCTGGTGTTCTCCTTACATGAATGGGACTCTTCCTACTGCTAAAACATGTCTGTCACACCCAGAGGATGGTATACCGTCTGATCGGGAAGAGTTTGGAAAAGGCATCTCATCTCCTCATCTCCTGGTGCTCGGGTTCACCCCTCCAGCGTCTTTACTAACAGTCTCCCCACTTGGAGATGTCAGCACTGTCAACATCCTGTTGCGTACAGTTTGGAATTTGTCCAGAGGATGAAGCGGAAGGATGAGGAACAATGAGAGGCAAGTCCTACGTGTTCAGACAGGCACATGTCACTCTAATTTCCAATCAGGAAGACGAATTGACCAAAGGCTAGGGTTGCCCATGGAAACAGTATCGGGCTTGAGGAAATCCCGCTGCTTTGTGGCCAGTTCCCATAAACACAAGTTGAACAATAGAACTCAGGGGCAGTAAAATTCACAAAACTGCAGAGTTGAAAATATCCATCACTGAAAAATGTCTTGAGGAAAGTCAGAGAAAAGGACTTGTAAGCAAGGGAGAATGGCAGGAAAGGGATTTGAGGAGGTAGAAAGGACTCGCCATTAAGCACAAGAAAAGGAGCTGAACATTGCCAACATTGCAGTTGGCCAAAAAGGGTGTATGCGTTTTTTTGTGTATATATTCAAGAAAAGAGCGTACACCTTTTTAGCCAACCAAACAGGTGGGCACTGGAAGTCAATACTACAAAAGACATCACTTCGCATCAGTCAGAAGAGCCATCCTCATAAAGCGTAAACAACAGAAATGCAGGACAGGGCAAGGAGAAGAGGGAGCCCTGTGAGACTTATAGTGGAAATGTATATTGCCAACGGCCATTCTGGAGAAGTGTATTGTGTTTACTAAAGCATCTAAACAATGAGCTACAGAGCATAGGGCACTTGCACTCATGGGCGTATATCTTGGGAAAAACAAAAATCGAGAGGACACAGGCACCCCAATGTTTACCCCCTCTCTGTTTAAAAGATCCTCGACTAGGATATAACTTAAATGTCTCTGGAGGGAAAAAATGGATAGAGATGTGGTACTTAGGTAGAGTGGAATATTATTCAGCCTGGAAATCAATGAAATATGGCCAGCTGTAACAACTCCGGAGGAGTTACGTATGATCATTCTAAGTGACAGAATTCAAAAAGAAGAAGACACATATCATAAGATATCACTTAAAGGTGGAATCCAAAATGGCTACACATGAAATAAATTACAAAACAAAAACATAGTCAAATATGTAGAAAACACGCATAAGGCTGCTAAACGGGAAAGGTGGGGAGGGGTGAGGCATCATCCAGGAGGTTGAAATTAGCAAAGATACCATTCCAAATACCAAACTGATAATCAACAAGGCCTACACGGTAGCTAAAAGAACTGCACTCAGCACACTCAAGTCACCGGAAAAGAATATATACGACTGGTAAGAATCTGAAAAAGAATTTATTGATGTCTCTCTGTACGTGAATCAAGTGGATGTACAGCAGCAAGAAACAGAGCTTTGAAAATCAGCTGTAACCAATATAGTAATAAATTGAAAAAAATAAACGACAGAGAGACAGAGAAAACCTCTTACAACTTTTCCTCAGGGACGGTGATGCAACATGGATTGAACACATCTAGACCCACAGCAGGATGAGACATAAGGCTGGAAACTGTTTGCGCTAAGAGAAATGTGAGGTTGGGTGAGGAAATGCACACCCTTTAAAGTAATACTACCTGGTACCCATTCAATGGGTCCCAAATCTGCAGGTTCAAGGGATCTTCCTACAGCTAAAACATGCATGGAAAACCCAGAGGACTGTACACCATGTGATCGGGAGATGTGTCTAAAATGCACCTCATTTATCCTCTCCTGGTGCTCCTGTTCACCATTCCAGCCACGTTACTTAGAAGCTCCCCACTTGGAGAATCAGCACATTTAAACTTCTGTTTCACACATTTTGCAAATTGTGAGGAGGATGAACGGGAAGAGGGGGAACCAATGAGAGAAGAGTTGTAGGGGTTTGGACGGGCACATATCACTCTAATTTCCCATTAAGAATAAGAATTAAAAAAAGGCTCAGCCTGCCTCGCCGGAGCCAAAATAGGGCCTGAAGCAATCCTGCGCGTTTGAGGCCAGCTCACAAAAGAGCAACTTAAAACATGGAGCTCAGGGTCACTGCAATTCACAAACCTGCAGAGTTATAAATGAAAACTAACGTCCAAAAATATGTTGAGGTAAGGCAAAGAAGAGGATCTGAATGCAAGACAGAATTGCAAGAAACAGATTTCAAGAGATAGATTGGACTCGTCTTTAACGCACATGAAAAGCGGCAGAATTTCGACAATGATGCAGTTGGCCCAAAAGGGCGTATGCGATTTTTCCTGATTATATCCAGGAAAAAACGCATACGCACTTTATGGGCAACGAAGCAAGCAAGCAATGCAAATGTGCACAACAAAGAAGTCTCATTTCCCACCGGTCAAAAGGGCCATCCTAAAAAATTGTAAAAACCAGAAATGCAGGACAGGCCATGGAGAACAGGGAGCCTTTATACGCTGATGGGCAGTGTGTGAACTGCCGAGAGCCACTCTGGAGAAGTGTATGGTGGTTCCTAAATCATCTAAAAACAGAGCTACAGAGCATAGGACACTTCCAATCATGGGAGTATATCTAGGGAAGTCTAAAAATCAACAAGACACAAGCACACCACAGTTTAGGGCTACTCTGTTTACAAGAACCTCAACTTCAGTACACCTTAAATATCCCAGGAAAGAGAACAATGGATAAAGAAGATGTGGTACTTATGTACAATGGAATATCTCTTCACCATGAAATCAATGTAATAAGGCTAGTAGAAGGATAAAGAGTGGATTTAGGTCCGATAATACTACTTGAAATAAGTCAAACAGAAAAAGAAACATATCATAAGATATCACTTATAGAGGGAGGGTAAATATGGCTGCACAAGAAATGAATTACAGAACAGAACAGTGTCTCACATTTAGAAAACACACTTATGTCAGCTTAAGGGGAAAGGAGAGGTGGGGTGATGCATAAAACCAGAGTTTGAAATTAGCACAGATACCGTTCAAGAAACCAAATAGGTATTAGACAAGATCTACACCTTGCTCAATGAACTGGCCTCAACACACCCTATACACCGCAGAGAAATATATCTGAGTAATAAGAATCTTAAAACCCATGTATTGATATATCTCCATAAGGGAATCAAGTGTGTGCAGAGCGGCACAAACACAGCAGTGAAAATGAGCTAAACCCCATTATAGAAATAAATTTTAAAAACAAAACGCAGAAACAATGAAAGAGAGAAAAATTCTTACAAAATTCGCTCAGGGGCTGTGATGCAACCTGGATTGACCACATATAAACCCACAGCTGGATAAGACATAAGGCTGGACACTTGGGGCTGAGAGGATTGGTGAGCTTCGGTGAGCAACTGCCGAAAGTTTAATGCAATACTTCATGCTACTCATTCCAAGGGTCCCAACACTCCAGGTTGAAGGGAATCTTCCTACAGCTAAACCATGCTTGGGAAACCCAGCGACTGGTATACCATATGATCGGGAAAGGTTTCTAAAACGCACCACATTTTTCCTCTCCTGGGGCTCCGGATCGACATTCCAGCCGCTTTACTAACAACATCCCCACAAGGAGAGTCAATGCCTTTAAGTTCTGGTATCGCACAGTCTTCAGTTAGTGCGGAGGATGAATGGGAATAGGGGGAACCAGTGAGAAACTAGCTGTAGCGGTTTCAATGGGCACATGTCACTCTAATTTCACATCAGTAAGAAGAATGAACCAAAGGCACAGCAAGGTGCCCCAGAAAAAGAATAGGGCTTCAAGGAATCCTGTGGTTATGGGGCAAGATCACAAAACTAAGAGCTGAAAAATGGAGATAAGGGCCACTGCAATTCAAAAACCTGACTTGCCCAAAATGGGCGTATGTGTTTTTTTCTGAATATATTCAGGAAAAAACGCATACGCCCTTTTTGGCCAACCAAGCAAGGTTGCAAAGGAAATCTGCACTACAATGAAGTCTCACTTCCCCCCGGTCAAAAGGGCCATCTGAAAAAAGTGTAAAATCCAGAAAGGCAGGACAGGCCATGGAGAACTGGGAGCCTTGTTATGCTGATGGGCGTGATGTCAATTGCCAACAGCCACTCGGGAGAAGTGTATGGTGTTTCCTGAAACATCTAAAAAACAAAGCAACAGAGCCTAGGGCACTTCCACTTATGGTCCTATAGCTTAGGGAAATTAAACTCAAAAAGACACAGCCACCCCAAAATTTGGCACGGCTGTGTTTACAAGAACCACGTTTACGGTACAAGTTCAATATCGCAGAAAGTGAAAAATGGATAAAGAAGTTGTGGTACTTACGTACAATGCAGTATCACTCAGCAAGGAAATCTATGTCATCAGGCCCGTAGCAGCATAATGAGTGGATTCAGGTACGATGATTCTAACTGAAATAAGTCACACAGGAAAAGAAACATCATAAGATATCACTAATACACGGAATGTAACCTTGGCTACACAGGAACTGAATTACAAAACAGAACAGGGTCTCAAATTTAGAAACCCAACTTATGCTTGCTTAAGGGGAAAGGTGAGTTGGGGTGCTGCATAAAACCAGAGATTGAAATGAGCACAGATAAAGTTCCTTAAGCCAAATATGGAATAGACAAGAGCTACTCCTTGCTCAACGAAATGGACTCAACACCCCATATTAAATGCCTAAGAGTGTACCTGACTAGGAAGTATCTTAAAACCTATGGATTGCTATGTCTCTGAAAGAGAATCAAGTGTGTGTACAGGGGCATAAGCGCAGCAGTGATAGGATTGGAGAGGTTCGGTGAGCAAATGAAGACCCTTTGAAGTCATATTGCATGGTACCCATTCCACGGGTCTCAACTCTCCAGGTTTAAGGTATTCTTCCTTCAGCTAAAACATGCATGTGGAACCCAGAGTATGATCAACCGTGTGATCGGGAGACGTGTTCCAATATGTCTCAGTTCTCGTCCCCTGGTACTCGGGTGCAACATTCCACACGCTTTACTAACACTCTCCCGACTTGGAGAGTCAGTGCCTTTAACCTCCTGTTTGGCCCAGTTTGCAATTTCTGCGGAAGATGAACAGGAATAGGGAGAACCAATGACAGACTAGCTGGAGGTGTCTGGACGGGCAAATTTAACTCTCATTTCCCACCAGGAAGAGGAATTAACCAAAGGCTCAGCGTGCCGTGCCGGAACCAGATTAGGGCCTGAAGCCATCCTGCGGTGTTGCGGCCAGCTCACGAGAAAGCGAGTTGAAGAAAGGAGCTCAGGGGCACTGTAATTCACAAACCTGCAGAGTTATAAATGACAGCTATCGTCCAAAAATATACTGAAGTAAGGCTGCCAAGAGGACTTGAAAGCGGGGCAGAATTGCAGGAAACCGATTTCAGGAGGTAGACTGGAATTGCATTGAAAGCATAGGAAAAGAGGCAGAACGTCCACAATGATGCACTTGGCCACAAAGGGCGTATGCGTTTTTTCCTGAATATATTCAGGAAAAAACGCATACGCCCTTTTTGGCCAACCAAGCAAGCTTGCAAAGGAAATCTGCACTACAATGAAGTCTCACTTCCCCCCGGTCAAAAGGGCCATCTGAAAAAAGTGTAAAATCCAGAAAGGCAGGACAGGCCATGGAGAACTGGGAGCCTTGTTATGCTGATGGGCGGGATGTCAATTGCCAACAGCCACTCGGGAGAAGTGTATGGTGTTTCCTGAAACATCTAAAAAACAAAGCAACAGAGCCTAGGGCACTTCCACTTATGGTCCTATAGCTTAGGGAAATTAAAATCAAAAAGACACAGCCACCCCAAAGGTTGGGACGGCTCTGTTTACAAGAACCTGGTTTACGGTACAAGTTCAATATCGCAGAAAGTGAAAAATGGATAAAGAAGTTGTGGTACTTACGTACAATGCAATATCACTCAGCAATGAAATCTATGTCATCAGGCCCATAGCCATTAATGAGTGGATTCAGGTACGATGATTCTAACTGAAATAAGTCACACAGATAAAGAAACATCATAAGATATCACTAATACACGGAATGTAACCTTGGCTACACAGGAACTGAATTACAAAACAGAACAGGGTCTCAAATTTAGAAACCCAACTTATGCTTGCTTAAGGGGAAAGGTGAGTTGGGGTGCTGCATAAAACCAGAGATTGAAATGAGCACAGATAAAGTTCCTTAAGCCAAATATGGAATAGACAAGAGCTACTCCTTGCTCAACAAAATGGACTCAACACCCCATATTAAACGCCTAAGAATGTACCTGACTAGGAAGTATCTTAAAACCTATGGATTGCTATGTCTCCGAAAGAGAATCAAGCGTGTGTACAGGGGCATAAACACAGCAGTGATAGGACTGGAGAGGTTCGGTGAGCAAATGAAGACCCTTTGAAGTCATATTGCATGGTACCCATTCCAGGGGTCTCAACTCTCCAGGTTTAAGGTATTCTTCCTTCAGCTAAAACATGCATGTGGAACCCAGAGTATGATCAACCGTGTGATCGGGAGACGTGTTCCAATATGTCTCAGTTTTCGTCCCCTGGTACTCGGGTGCAACATTCCAGACGCTTTACTAACACTCTCCCGACTTGGAGAGTCAGTGCCTTTAACCTCCTGTTTGGCCCAGTTTGCAATTTCTGCGGAAGATGAACAGGAATAGGGAGAACCAATGACAGACTAGCTGGAGGTGTCTGGACGGGCAAATTTAACTCTCATTTCCCACCAGGAAGAGGAATTAACCAAAGGCTCAGCGTGCCGTGCCGGAACCAGATTAGGGCCTGAAGCCATCCTGCGGTGTTGCGGCCAGCTCACGAGAAAGCGAGTTGAAGAAAGGAGCTCAGGGGCACTGTAATTCACAAACCTGCAGAGTTATAAATGACAGCTATCGTCCAAAAATATACTGAAGTAAGGCTGCCAAGAGGACTTGAAAGCGGGACAGAATTGCAGGAAACCGATTTCAGGAGGTAGACTGGAATTGCATTGAAAGCATAGGAAAAGAGGCAGAACGTCCACAATGATGCACTTGGCCAAAAAGGGCGTATGCGTTTTTTCCTGAATATATTCAGGAAAAAACGCATACGCCCTTTTTGGCCAACCAAGCAAGCTTGCAAAGGAAATCTGCACTACAATGAAGTCTCACTTCCCCCCGGTCAAAAGGGCCATCTGAAAAAAGTGTAAAATCCAGAAAGGCAGGACAGGCCATGGAGAACTGGGAGCCTTGTTATGCTGATGGGCGGGATGTCAATTGCCAACAGCCACTCGGGAGAAGTGTATGGTGTTTCCTGAAACATCTAAAAAACAAAGCAACAGAGCCTAGGGCACTTCCACTTATGGTCCTATAGCTTAGGGAAATTAAAATCAAAAAGACACAGCCACCCCAAAGGTTGGGAGGGCTCTGTTTACAAGAACCTGGTTTACGGTACAAGTTCAATATCGCAGAAAGTGAAAAATGGATAAAGATGTTGTGGTACTTACGTACAATGCAGTATCACTCAGCAATGAAATCTATGTCATCAGGCCCGTAGCAGCATAATGAGTGGATTCAGGTACGATGATTCTAACTGAAATAAGTCACAGAGGAAAAGAAACATCATAAGATATCACTAATACACGGAATGTAACCTTGGCTACACAGGAACTGAATTACAAAACAGAACAGGGTCTCAAATTTAGAAACCCAACTTATGCTTGCTTAAGGGGAAAGGTGAGTTGGGGTGCTGCATAAAACCAGAGATTGAAATGAGCACAGATAAAGTTCCTTAAGCCAAATATGGAATAGACAAGAGCTACTCCTTGCTCCACGAAATGGACTCAACACCCCATATTAAATGCCTAAGAGTGTACCTGACTAGGAAGTATCTTAAAACCTATGGATTGCTATGTCTCTGAAAGAGAATCAAGCGTGTGTGCAGGGGCATAAACGCAGCAGTGATAGGATTGGAGAGGTTCGGTGAGCAAATGAAGACCCTTTGAAGTCATATTGCATGGTACCCATTCCACGGGTCTCAACTCTCCAGGTTGAAGGTATTCTTCCTTCAGCTAAAACATGCATGTGGAACCCAGAGTATGATCAACCGTGTGATCGGGAGACGTGTTCCAATATGTGTCAGTTTTCGTCCCCTGGTACTCGGGTGCAACATTCCAGACGCTTTACTAACACTCTCCCGACTTGGAGAGTCAGTGCCTTTAACCTCCTGTTTGGCCCAGTTTGCAATTTCTGCGGAAGATGAACAGGAATAGGGAGAACCAATGACAGACTAGCTGGAGGTGTCTGGACGGGCAAATTTAACTCTCATTTCCCACCAGGAAGAGGAATTAACCAAAGGCTCAGCGTGCCGTGCCGGAACCAGATTAGGGCCTGAAGCCATCCTGTGGTGTTGCGGCCAGCTCACGAGAAAGCGAGTTGAAGAAAGGAGCTCAGGGGCACTGTAATTCACAAACCTGCAGAGTTATAAATGACAGCTATCGTCCAAAAATATACTGAAGTAAGGCTGCCAAGAGGACTTGAAAGCGGGGCAGAATTGCAGGAAACCGATTTCAGGAGGTAGACTGGAATTGCATTGAAAGCATAGGAAAAGAGGCAGAACGTCCACAATGATGCACTTGGCCAAAAAGGGCGTATGCGTTCTTTCCTGAATATATTCAGGAAAAAACGCATACGCCCTTTTTGGCCAACCAAGCAAGCTTGCAAAGGAAATCTGCACTACAATGAAGTCTCACTTCCCCCCGGTCAAAAGGGCCATCTGAAAAAAGTGTAAAATCCAGAAAGGCAGGACAGGCCATGGAGAACTGGGAGCCTTGTTATGCTGATGGGCGGGATGTAAATTGCCAACAGCCACTCGGGAGAAGTGTATGGTGTTTTTTGAAACATCTAAAAAACAAAGCAACAGAGCCTAGGGCACTTCCACTTATGGTCCTATAGCTTAGGGAAATTAAAATCAAAAAGACACAGCCACCCCAAAGGTTGGGACGGCTCTGTTTACAAGAACCTGGTTTACGGTACAAGTTCAATATCGCAGAAAGTGAAAAATGGATAAAGAAGTTGTGGTACTTACGTACAATGCAATATCACTCAGCAATGAAATCTATGTCATCAGGCCCATAGCCATTAATGAGTGGATTCAGGTACGATGATTCTAACTGAAATAAGTCACACAGATAAAGAAACATCATAAGATATCACTATTACACGGAATGTAACCTTGGCTACACAGGAACTGAATTACAAAACAGAACAGGGTCTCAAATTTAGAAACCCAACTTATGCTTGCTTAAGGGGAAAGGTGAGTTGGGGTGCTGCATAAAACCAGAGATTGAAATGAGCACAGATAAAGTTCCTTAAGCCAAATATGGAATAGACAAGAGCTACTCCTTGCTCCACGAAATGGACTCAACACCCCATATTAAATGCCTAAGAGTGTACCTGACTAGGAAGTATCTTAAAACCTATGGATTGCTATGTCTCTGAAAGAGAATCAAGTGTGTGTACAGGGGCATAAACGCAGCAGTGATAGGATTGGAGAGGTTCGGTGAGCAAATGAAGACCCTTTGAAGTCATATTGCATGGTACCCATTCCACGGGTCTCAACTCTCCAGGTTTAAGGTATTCTTCCTTCAGCTAAAACATGCATGTGGAACCCAGAGTATGATCAACCGTGTGATCGGGAGACGTGTTCCAATATGTCTCAGTTTTCGTCCCCTGGTACTTGGGTGCAACATTCCAGACGCTTTACTAACACACTCCCGACTTGGAGAGTCAGTGCCTTTAACCTCCTGTTTGGCCCAGTTTGCAATTTCTGCGGAAGATGAACAGGAATAGGGAGAACCAATGACAGACTAGCTGGAGGTGTCTGGACGGGCAAATTTAACTCTCATTTCCCACCAGGAAGAGGAATTAACCAAAGGCTCAGCGTGCCGTGCCGGAACCAGATTAGGGCCTGAAGCCATCCTGCGGTGTTGCGGCCAGCTCACGAGAAAGCGAGTTGAAGAAAGGAGCTCAGGGGCACTGTAATTCACAAACCTGCAGAGTTATAAATGACAGCTATCGTCCAAAAATATACTGAAGTAAGGCTGCCAAGAGGACTTGAAAGCGGGGCAGAATTGCAGGAAACCGATTTCAGGAGGTAGACTGGAATTGCATTGAAAGCATAGGAAAAGAGGCAGAACGTCCACAATGATGCACTTGGCCACAAAGGGCGTATGCGTTTTTTCCTGAATATATTCAGGAAAAAACGCATACGCCCTTTTTGGCCAACCAAGCAAGCTTGCAAAGGAAATCTGCACTACAATGAAGTCTCACTTCCCCCCGGTCAAAAGGGCCATCTGAAAAAAGTGTAAAATCCAGAAAGGCAGGACAGGCCATGGAGAACTGGGAGCCTTGTTATGCTGATGGGCGGGATGTCAATTGCCAACAGCCACTCGGGAGAAGTGTATGGTGTTTCCTGAAACATCTAAAAAACAAAGCAACAGAGCCTAGGGCACTTCCACTTATGGTCCTATAGCTTAGGGAAATTAAAATCAAAAAGACACAGCCACCCCAAAGGTTGGGACGGCTCTGTTTACAAGAACCTGGTTTACGGTACAAGTTCAATATCGCAGAAAGTGAAAAATGGATAAAGAAGTTGTGGTACTTACGTACAATGCAGTATCACTCAGCAATGAAATCTATGTCATCAGGCCCGTAGCAGCATAATGAGTGGATTCAGGTACGATGATTCTAACTGAAATAAGTCACACAGAAAAAGAAACATCATAAGATATCACTAATACACGGAATGTAAACTTGGCTACACAGGAACTGAATTGCAAAACAGAACAGGGTCTCAAATTTAGAAACCCAACTTATGCTTGCTTAAGGGGAAAGGTGAGTTGGGGTGCTGCATAAAACCAGAGATTGAAATGAGCACAGATAAAGTTCCTTAAGCCAAATATGGAATAGACAAGAGCTACTCCTTGCTCAACAAAATGGACTCAACACCCCATATTAAACGCCTAAGAATGTACCTGACTAGGAAGTATCTTAAAACCTATGGATTGCTATGTCTCCGAAAGAGAATCAAGCGTGTGTACAGGGGCATAAACACAGCAGTGATAGGACTGGAGAGGTTCGGTGAGCAAATGAAGACCCTTTGAAGTCATATTGCATGGTACCCATTCCAGGGGTCTCAACTCTCCAGGTTTAAGGTATTCTTCCTTCAGCTAAAACATGCATGTGGAACCCAGAGTATGATCAACCGTGTGATCGGGAGACGTGTTCCAATATGTCTCAGTTTTCGTCCCCTGGTACTCGGGTGCAACATTCCAGACGCTTTACTAACACTCTCCCGACTTGGAGAGTCAGTGCCTTTAACCTCCTGTTTGGCCCAGTTTGCAATTTCTGCGGAAGATGAACAGGAATAGGGAGAACCAATGACAGACTAGCTGGAGGTGTCTGGACGGGCAAATTTAACTCTCATTTCCCACCAGGAAGAGGAATTAACCAAAGGCTCAGCGTGCCGTGCCAGAACCAGATTAGGGCCTGAAGCCATCCTGCGGTGTTGCGGCCAGCTCACGAGAAAGCGAGTTGAAGAAAGGAGCTCAGGGGCACTGTAATTCACAAACCTGCAGAGTTATAAATGACAGCTATCGTCCAAAAATATACTGAAGTAAGGCTGCCAAGAGGACTTGAAAGCGGGACAGAATTGCAGGAAACCGATTTCAGGAGGTAGACTGGAATTGCATTGAAAGCATAGGAAAAGAGGCAGAACGTCCACAATGATGCACTTGGCCAAAAAGGGCGTATGCGTTTTTTCCTGAATATATTCAGGAAAAAACGCATACGCCCTTTTTGGCCAACCAAGCAAGCTTGCAAAGGAAATCTGCACTACAATGAAGTCTCACTTCCCCCCGGTCAAAAGGGCCATCTGAAAAAAGTGTAAAATCCAGAAAGGCAGGACAGGCCATGGAGAACTGGGAGCCTTGTTATGCTGATGGGCGGGATGTCAATTGCCAACAGCCACTCGGGAGAAGTGTATGGTGTTTCCTGAAACATCTAAAAAACAAAGCAACAGAGCCTAGGGCACTTCCACTTATGGTCCTATAGCTTAGGGAAATTAAAATCAAAAAGACACAGCCACCCCAAAGGTTGGGAGGGCTCTGTTTACAAGAACCTGGTTTACGGTACAAGTTCAATATCGCAGAAAGTGAAAAATGGATAAAGATGTTGTGGTACTTACGTACAATGCAGTATCACTCAGCAATGAAATCTATGTCATCAGGCCCGTAGCAGCATAATGAGTGGATTCAGGTACGATGATTCTAACTGAAATAAGTCACAGAGGAAAAGAAACATCATAAGATATCACTAATACACGGAATGTAACCTTGGCTACACAGGAACTGAATTACAAAACAGAACAGGGTCTCAAATTTAGAAACCCAACTTATGCTTGCTTAAGGGGAAAGGTGAGTTGGGGTGCTGCATAAAACCAGAGATTGAAATGAGCACAGATAAAGTTCCTTAAGCCAAATATGGAATAGACAAGAGCTACTCCTTGCTCCACGAAATGGACTCAACACCCCATATTAAATGCCTAAGAGTGTACCTGACTAGGAAGTATCTTAAAACCTATGGATTGCTATGTCTCTGAAAGAGAATCAAGCGTGTGTGCAGGGGCATAAACGCAGCAGTGATAGGATTGGAGAGGTTCGGTGAGCAAATGAAGACCCTTTGAAGTCATATTGCATGGTACCCATTCCACGGGTCTCAACTCTCCAGGTTTAAGGTATTCTTCCTTCAGCTAAAACATGCATGTGGAACCCAGAGTATGATCAACCGTGTGATCGGGAGACGTGTTCCAATATGTGTCAGTTTTCGTCCCCTGGTACTCGGGTGCAACATTCCAGACGCTTTACTAACACTCTCCCGACTTGGAGAGTCAGTGCCTTTAACCTCCTGTTTGGCCCAGTTTGCAATTTCTGCGGAAGATGAACAGGAATAGGGAGAACCAATGACAGACTAGCTGGAGGTGTCTGGACGGGCAAATTTAACTCTCATTTCCCACCAGGAAGAGGAATTAACCAAAGGCTCAGCGTGCCGTGCCGGAACCAGATTAGGGCCTGAAGCCATCCTGTGGTGTTGCGGCCAGCTCACGAGAAAGCGAGTTGAAGAAAGGAGCTCAGGGGCACTGTAATTCACAAACCTGCAGAGTTATAAATGACAGCTATCGTCCAAAAATATACTGAAGTAAGGCTGCCAAGAGGACTTGAAAGCGGGGCAGAATTGCAGGAAACCGATTTCAGGAGGTAGACTGGAATTGCATTGAAAGCATAGGAAAAGAGGCAGAACGTCCACAATGATGCACTTGGCCAAAAAGGGCGTATGCGTTCTTTCCTGAATATATTCAGGAAAAAACGCATACGCCCTTTTTGGCCAACCAAGCAAGCTTGCAAAGGAAATCTGCACTACAATGAAGTCTCACTTCCCCCCGGTCAAAAGGGCCATCTGAAAAAAGTGTAAAATCCAGAAAGGCAGGACAGGCCATGGAGAACTGGGAGCCTTGTTATGCTGATGGGCGGGATGTAAATTGCCAACAGCCACTCGGGAGAAGTGTATGGTGTTTCCTGAAACATCTAAAAAACAAAGCAACAGAGCCTAGGGCACTTCCACTTATGGTCCTATAGCTTAGGGAAATTAAAATCAAAAAGACACAGCCACCCCAAAGGTTGGGACGGCTCTGTTTACAAGAACCTGGTTTACGGTACAAGTTCAATATCGCAGAAAGTGAAAAATGGATAAAGAAGTTGTGGTACTTACGTACAATGCAATATCACTCAGCAATGAAATCTATGTCATCAGGCCCATAGCCATTAATGAGTGGATTCAGGTACGATGATTCTAACTGAAATAAGTCACACAGATAAAGAAACATCATAAGATATCACTATTACACGGAATGTAACCTTGGCTACACAGGAACTGAATTACAAAACAGAACAGGGTCTCAAATTTAGAAACCCAACTTATGCTTGCTTAAGGGGAAAGGTGAGTTGGGGTGCTGCATAAAACCAGAGATTGAAATGAGCACAGATAAAGTTCCTTAAGCCAAATATGGAATAGACAAGAGCTACTCCTTGCTCCACGAAATGGACTCAACACCCCATATTAAATGCCTAAGAGTGTACCTGACTAGGAAGTATCTTAAAACCTATGGATTGCTATGTCTCTGAAAGAGAATCAAGTGTGTGTACAGGGGCATAAACGCAGCAGTGATAGGATTGGAGAGGTTCGGTGAGCAAATGAAGACCCTTTGAAGTCATATTGCATGGTACCCATTCCACGGGTCTCAACTCTCCAGGTTTAAGGTATTCTTCCTTCAGCTAAAACATGCATGTGGAACCCAGAGTATGATCAACCGTGTGATCGGGAGACGTGTTCCAATATGTCTCAGTTTTCGTCCCCTGGTACTCGGGTGCAACATTCCAGACGCTTTACTAACACACTCCCGACTTGGAGAGTCAGTGCCTTTAACCTCCTGTTTGGCCCAGTTTGCAATTTCTGCGGAAGATGAACAGGAATAGGGAGAACCAATGACAGACTAGCTGGAGGTGTCTGGACGGGCAAATTTAACTCTCATTTCCCACCAGGAAGAGGAATTAACCAAAGGCTCAGCGTGCCGTGCCGGAACCAGATTAGGGCCTGAAGCCATCCTGCGGTGTTGCGGCCAGCTCACGAGAAAGCGAGTTGAAGAAAGGAGCTCAGGGGCACTGTAATTCACAAACCTGCAGAGTTATAAATGACAGCTATCGTCCAAAAATATACTGAAGTAAGGCTGCCAAGAGGACTTGAAAGCGGGGCAGAATTGCAGGAAACCGATTTCAGGAGGTAGACTGGAATTGCATTGAAAGCATAGGAAAAGAGGCAGAACGTCCACAATGATGCACTTGGCCACAAAGGGCGTATGCGTTTTTTCCTGAATATATTCAGGAAAAAACGCATACGCCCTTTTTGGCCAACCAAGCAAGCTTGCAAAGGAAATCTGCACTACAATGAAGTCTCACTTCCCCCCGGTCAAAAGGGCCATCTGAAAAAAGTGTAAAATCCAGAAAGGCAGGACAGGCCATGGAGAACTGGGAGCCTTGTTATGCTGATGGGCGGGATGTCAATTGCCAACAGCCACTCGGGAGAAGTGTATGGTGTTTCCTGAAACATCTAAAAAACAAAGCAACAGAGCCTAGGGCACTTCCACTTATGGTCCTATAGCTTAGGGAAATTAAAATCAAAAAGACACAGCCACCCCAAAGGTTGGGACGGCTCTGTTTACAAGAACCTGGTTTACGGTACAAGTTCAATATCGCAGAAAGTGAAAAATGGATAAAGAAGTTGTGGTACTTACGTACAATGCAGTATCACTCAGCAATGAAATCTATGTCATCAGGCCCGTAGCAGCATAATGAGTGGATTCAGGTACGATGATTCTAACTGAAATAAGTCACACAGAAAAAGAAACATCATAAGATATCACTAATACACGGAATGTAAACTTGGCTACACAGGAACTGAATTACAAAACAGAACAGGGTCTCAAATTTAGAAACCCAACTTATGCTTGCTTAAGGGGAAAGGTGAGTTGGGGTGCTGCATAAAACCAGAGATTGAAATGAGCACAGATAAAGTTCCTTAAGCCAAATATGGAATAGACAAGAGCTACTCCTTGCTCAACAAAATGGACTCAACACCCCATATTAAACGCCTAAGAATGTACCTGACTAGGAAGTATCTTAAAACCTATGGATTGCTATGTCTCCGAAAGAGAATCAAGCGTGTGTACAGGGGCATAAACACAGCAGTGATAGGACTGGAGAGGTTCGGTGAGCAAATGAAGACCCTTTGAAGTCATATTGCATGGTACCCATTCCAGGGGTCTCAACTCTCCAGGTTTAAGGTATTCTTCCTTCAGCTAAAACATGCATGTGGAACCCAGAGTATGATCAACCGTGTGATCGGGAGACGTGTTCCAATATGTCTCAGTTTTCGTCCCCTGGTACTCGGGTGCAACATTCCAGACGCTTTACTAACACTCTCCCGACTTGGAGAGTCAGTGCCTTTAACCTCCTGTTTGGCCCAGTTTGCAATTTCTGCGGAAGATGAACAGGAATAGGGAGAACCAATGACAGACTAGCTGGAGGTGTCTGGACGGGCAAATTTAACTCTCATTTCCCACCAGGAAGAGGAATTAACCAAAGGCTCAGCGTGCCGTGCCGGAACCAGATTAGGGCCTGAAGCCATCCTGCGGTGTTGCGGCCAGCTCACGAGAAAGCGAGTTGAAGAAAGGAGCTCAGGGGCACTGTAATTCACAAACCTGCAGAGTTATAAATGACAGCTATCGTCCAAAAATATACTGAAGTAAGGCTGCCAAGAGGACTTGAAAGCGGGGCAGAATTGCAGGAAACCGATTTCAGGAGGTAGACTGGAATTGCATTGAAAGCATAGGAAAAGAGGCAGAACGTCCACAATGATGCACTTGGCCACAAAGGGCGTATGCGTTTTTTCCTGAATATATTCAGGAAAAAACGCATACGCCCTTTTTGGCCAACCAAGCAAGCTTGCAAAGGAAATCTGCACTACAATGAAGTCTCACTTCCCCCCGGTCAAAAGGGCCATCTGAAAAAAGTGTAAAATCCAGAAAGGCAGGACAGGCCATGGAGAACTGGGAGCCTTGTTATGCTGATGGGCGGGATGTCAATTGCCAACAGCCACTCGGGAGAAGTGTATGGTGTTTCCTGAAACATCTAAAAAACAAAGCAACAGAGCCTAGGGCACTTCCACTTATGGTCCTATAGCTTAGGGAAATTAAAATCAAAAAGACACAGCCACCCCAAAGGTTGGGACGGCTCTGTTTACAAGAACCTGGTTTACGGTACAAGTTCAATATCGCAGAAAGTGAAAAATAGATAAAGAAGTTGTGGTACTTACGTACAATGCAGTATCACTCAGCAAGGAAATCTATGTCATCAGGCCTGTAGCAGCATAATGAGTGGATTCAGGTACGATGATTCTAACTGAAATAAGTCACACAGAAAAAGAAACATCATAAGATATCACTAATACACGGAATGTAAACTTGGCTACACAGGAACTGAATTACAAAACAGAACAGGGTCTCAAATTTAGAAACCCAACTTATGCTTGCTTAAGGGGAAAGGTGAGTTGGGGTGCTGCATAAAACCAGAGATTGAAATGAGCACAGATAAAGTTCCTTAAGCCAAATATGGAATAGACAAGAGCTACTCCTTGCTCCACGAAATGGACTCAACACCCCATATTAAATGCCTAAGAGTGTACCTGACTAGGAAGTATCTTAAAACCTATGGATTGCTATGTCTCTGAAAGAGAATCAAGTGTGTGTACAGGGGCATAAACGCAGCAGTGATAGGATTGGAGAGGTTCGGTGAGCAAATGAAGACCCTTTGAAGTCATATTGCATGGTACCCATTCCACGGGTCTCAACTCTCCAGGTTTAAGGTATTCTTCCTTCAGCTAAAACATGCATGTGGAACCCAGAGTATGATCAACCGTGTGATCGGGAGACGTGTTCCAATATGTGTCAGTTTTTGTCCCCTGGTACTCGGGTGCAACATTCCAGACGCTTTACTAACACTCTCCCGACTTGGAGAGTCAGTGCCTTTAACCTCCTGTTTGGCCCAGTTTGCAATTTCTGCGGAAGATGAACAGGAATAGGGAGAACCAATGACAGACTAGCTGGAGGTGTGTGGACGGGCAAATTTAACTCTCATTTCCCACCAGGAAGAGGAATTAACCAAAGGCTCAGCGTGCCGTGCCGGAATCAGATTAGGGCCTGAAGCCATCCTGCGGTGTTGCGGCCAGCTCACGAGAAAGCGAGTTGAAGAAAGGAGCTCAGGGGCACTGTAATTCACAAACCTGCAGAGTTATAAATGACAGCTATCGTCCAAAAATATACTGAAGTAAGGCTGCCAAGAGGACTTGAAAGCGGGGCAGAATTGCAGGAAACCGATTTCAGGAGGTAGACTGGAATTGCATTGAAAGCATAGGAAAAGAGGCAGAACGTCCACAATGATGCACTTGGCCACAAAGGGCGTATGCGTTTTTTCCTGAATATATTCAGGAAAAAACGCATACGCCCTTTTTGGCCAACCAAGCAAGCTTGCAAAGGAAATCTGCACTACAATGAAGTCTCACTTCCCCCCGGTCAAAAGGGCCATCTGAAAAAAGTGTAAAATCCAGAAAGGCAGGACAGGCCATGGAGAACTGGGAGCCTTGTTATGCTGATGGGCGGGATGTAAATTGCCAACAGCCACTCGGGAGAAGTGTATGGTGTTTCCTGAAACATCTAAAAAACAAAGCAACAGAGCCTAGGGCACTTCCACTTATGGTCCTATAGCTTAGGGAAATTAAAATCAAAAAGACACAGCCACCCCAAAGGTTGGGACGGCTCTGTTTACAAGAACCACGTTTACGGTACAAGTTCAATATCGCAGAAAGTGAAAAATGGATAAAGAAGTTGTGGTACTTACGTACAATGCAGTATCACTCAGCAAGGAAATCTATGTCATCAGGCCCGTAGCAGCATAATGAGTGGATTCCGGTACGATGATTCTAACTGAAATAAGTCACACAGAAAAAGAAACATCATAAGATATCACTAATACACGGAATGTAACCTTGGCTACACAGGAACTGAATTACAAAACAGAACAGGGTCTCAAATTTAGAAACCCAACTTATGCTTGCTTAAGGGGAAAGGTGAGTTGGGGTGCTGCATAAAACCAGAGATTGAAATGAGCACAGATAAAGTTCCTTAAGCCAAATATGGAATAGACAAGAGCTACTCCTTGCTCCACGAAATGGACTCAACACCCCATATTAAATGCCTAAGAGTGTACCTGACTAGGAAGTATCTTAAAACCTATGGATTGCTATGTCTCTGAAAGAGAATCAAGTGTGTGTACAGGGGCATAAACGCAGCAGTGATAGGATTGGAGAGGTTCGGTGAGCAAATGAAGACCCTTTGAAGTCATATTGCATGGTACCCATTCCACGGGTCTCAACTCTCCAGGTTTAAGGTATTCTTCCTTCAGCTAAAACATGCATGTGGAACCCAGAGTATGATCAACCGTGTGATCGGGAGACGTGTTCCAATATGTCTCAGTTTTCGTCCCCTGGTACTCGGGTGCAACATTCCAGACGCTTTACTAACACTCTCCCGACTTGGAGAGTCAGTGCCTTTAACCTCCTGTTTGGCCCAGTTTGCAATTTCTGCGGAAGATGAACAGGAATAGGGAGAACCAATGACAGACTAGCTGGAGGTGTGTGGACGGGCAAATTTAACTCTCATTTCCCACCAGGAAGAGGAATTAACCAAAGGCTCAGCGTGCCGTGCCGGAATCAGATTAGGGCCTGAAGCCATCCTGCGGTGTTGCGGCCAGCTCACGAGAAAGCGAGTTGAAGAAAGGAGCTCAGGGGCACTGTAATTCACAAACCTGCAGAGTTATAAATGACAGCTATCGTCCAAAAATATACTGAAGTAAGGCTGCCAAGAGGACTTGAAAGCGGGGCAGAATTGCAGGAAACCGATTTCAGGAGGTAGACTGGAATTGCATTGAAAGCATAGGAAAAGAGGCAGAACGTCCACAATGATGCACTTGGCCACAAAGGGCGTATGCGTTTTTTCCTGAATATATTCAGGAAAAAACGCATACGCCCTTTTTGGCCAACCAAGCAAGCTTGCAAAGGAAATCTGCACTACAATGAAGTCTCACTTCCCCCCGGTCAAAAGGGCCATCTGAAAAAAGTGTAAAATCCAGAAAGGCAGGACAGGCCATGGAGAACTGGGAGCCTTGTTATGCTGATGGGCGGGATGTCAATTGCCAACAGCCACTCGGGAGAAGTGTATGGTGTTTCCTGAAACATCTAAAAAACAAAGCAACAGAGCCTAGGGCACTTCCACTTATGGTCCTATAGCTTAGGGAAATTAAAATCAAAAAGACACAGCCACCCCAAAGGTTGGGACGGCTCTGTTTACAAGAACCACGTTTACGGTACAAGTTCAATATCGCAGAAAGTGAAAAATGGATAAAGAAGTTGTGGTACTTACGTACAATGCAGTATCACTCAGCAATGAAATCTATGTCATCAGGCCCGTAGCAGCATAATGAGTGGATTCAGGTACGATGATTCTAACTGAAATAAGTCACACAGAAAAAGAAACATCATAAGATATCACTAATACACGGAATGTAAACTTGGCTACACAGGAACTGAATTACAAAACAGAACAGGGTCTCAAATTTAGAAACCCAACTTATGCTTGCTTAAGGGGAAAGGTGAGTTGGGGTGCTGCATAAAACCAGAGATTGAAATGAGCACAGATAAAGTTCCTTAAGCCAAATATGGAATAGACAAGAGCTACTCCTTGCTCCACGAAATGGACTCAACACCCCATATTAAATGCCTAAGAGTGTACCTGACTAGGAAGTATCTTAAAACCTATGGATTGCTATGTCTCTGAAAGAGAATCAAGTGTGTGTACAGGGGCATAAACGCAGCAGTGATAGGATTGGAGAGGTTCGGTGAGCAAATGAAGACCCTTTGAAGTCATATTGCATGGTACCCATTCCACGGGTCTCAACTCTCCAGGTTTAAGGTATTCTTCCTTCAGCTAAAACATGCATGTGGAACCCAGAGTATGATCAACCGTGTGATCGGGAGACGTGTTCCAATATGTCTCAGTTTTCGTCCCCTGGTACTCGGGTGCAACATTCCAGACGCTTTACTAACACTCTCCCGACTTGGAGAGTCAGTGCCTTTAACCTCCTGTTTGGCCCAGTTTGCAATTTCTGCGGAAGATGAACAGGAATAGGGAGAACCAATGACAGACTAGCTGGAGGTGTCTGGACGGGCAAATTTAACTCTCATTTCCCACCAGGAAGAGGAATTAACCAAAGGCTCAGCGTGCCGTGCCGGAATCAGATTAGGGCCTGAAGCCATCCTGCGGTGTTGCGGCCAGCTCACGAGAAAGCGAGTTGAAGAAAGGAGCTCAGGGGCACTGTAATTCACAAACCTGCAGAGTTATAAATGACAGCTATCGTCCAAAAATATACTGAAGTAAGGCTGCCAAGAGGACTTGAAAGCGGGGCAGAATTGCAGGAAACCGATTTCAGGAGGTAGACTGGAATTGCATTGAAAGCATAGGAAAAGAGGCAGAACGTCCACAATGATGCACTTGGCCACAAAGGGCGTATGCGTTTTTTCCTGAATATATTCAGGAAAAAACGCATACGCCCTTTTTGGCCAACCAAGCAAGCTTGCAAAGGAAATCTGCACTACAATGAAGTCTCACTTCCCCCCGGTCAAAAGGGCCATCTGAAAAAAGTGTAAAATCCAGAAAGGCAGGACAGGCCATGGAGAACTGGGAGCCTTGTTATGCTGATGGGCGGGATGTCAATTGCCAACAGCCACTCGGGAGAAGTGTATGGTGTTTCCTGAAACATCTAAAAAACAAAGCAACAGAGCCTAGGGCACTTCCACTTATGGTCCTATAGCTTAGGGAAATTAAAATCAAAAAGACACAGCCACCCCAAAGGTTGGGACGGCTCTGTTTACAAGAACCACGTTTACGGTACAAGTTCAATATCGCAGAAAGTGAAAAATGGATAAAGAAGTTGTGGTACTTACGTACAATGCAGTATCACTCAGCAAGGAAATCTATGTCATCAGGCCCGTAGCAGCATAATGAGTGGATTCCGGTACGATGATTCTAACTGAAATAAGTCACACAGAAAAAGAAACATCATAAGATATCACTAATACACGGAATGTAACCTTGGCTACACAGGAACTGAATTACAAAACAGAACAGGGTCTCAAATTTAGAAACCCAACTTATGCTTGCTTAAGGGGAAAGGTGAGTTGGGGTGCTGCATAAAACCAGAGATTGAAATGAGCACAGATAAAGTTCCTTAAGCCAAATATGGAATAGACAAGAGCTACTCCTTGCTCCACGAAATGGACTCAACACCCCATATTAAATGCCTAAGAGTGTACCTGACTAGGAAGTATCTTAAAACCTATGGATTGCTATGTCTCTGAAAGAGAATCAAGTGTGTGTACAGGGGCATAAACGCAGCAGTGATAGGATTGGAGAGGTTCGGTGAGCAAATGAAGACCCTTTGAAGTCATATTGCATGGTACCCATTCCACGGGTCTCAACTCTCCAGGTTTAAGGTATTCTTCCTTCAGCTAAAACATGCATGTGGAACCCAGAGTATGATCAACCGTGTGATCGGGAGACGTGTTCCAATATGTCTCAGTTTTCGTCCCCTGGTACTCGGGTGCAACATTCCAGACGCTTTACTAACACTCTCCCGACTTGGAGAGTCAGTGCCTTTAACCTCCTGTTTGGCCCAGTTTGCAATTTCTGCGGAAGATGAACAGGAATAGGGAGAACCAATGACAGACTAGCTGGAGGTGTGTGGACGGGCAAATTTAACTCTCATTTCCCACCAGGAAGAGGAATTAACCAAAGGCTCAGCGTGCCGTGCCGGAATCAGATTAGGGCCTGAAGCCATCCTGCGGTGTTGCGGCCAGCTCACGAGAAAGCGAGTTGAAGAAAGGAGCTCAGGGGCACTGTAATTCACAAACCTGCAGAGTTATAAATGACAGCTATCGTCCAAAAATATACTGAAGTAAGGCTGCCAAGAGGACTTGAAAGCGGGGCAGAATTGCAGGAAACCGATTTCAGGAGGTAGACTGGAATTGCATTGAAAGCATAGGAAAAGAGGCAGAACGTCCACAATGATGCACTTGGCCACAAAGGGCGTATGCGTTTTTTCCTGAATATATTCAGGAAAAAACGCATACGCCCTTTTTGGCCAACCAAGCAAGCTTGCAAAGGAAATCTGCACTACAATGAAGTCTCACTTCCCCCCGGTCAAAAGGGCCATCTGAAAAAAGTGTAAAATCCAGAAAGGCAGGACAGGCCATGGAGAACTGGGAGCCTTGTTATGCTGATGGGCGGGATGTCAATTGCCAACAGCCACTCGGGAGAAGTGTATGGTGTTTCCTGAAACATCTAAAAAACAAAGCAACAGAGCCTAGGGCACTTCCACTTATGGTCCTATAGCTTAGAGAAATTAAAATCAAAATGACACAGCCACCCCAAAGGTTGGGATGGTTCTTTTTACTGGAATCTCTTCTTCGGCACAAGTTAAATATCCCAGAGAGCAAATAATGGATAAAGAAGTTGCGGTACTTATGTACAACAGAATACCACTCAGCAATGAAATCTATGTCACCAGGCCCGTACCAGCATAATGATTGGATTGAGGCACGATGATTCTAAGTGAAATAAGTCACACAGAAAAAGAAACATCATAAGGTATCACTAATACACGGAATGTGAACTTGGCTACACATGAACTGAATTACAAAACAGAACAGGGTCTCAAGTTTAGAAAACTAACTTATGCTTGCTTAAGGGGGAAGGTGAGTTGGGGTGCTGCATTAAACCAGAGTTTGAAATTAGCACAGATACCGTTCCATAAGCCAAATATGGAATAGACAAGACCTACCCCTTGCTCAACGAAATGGATTCAACAATGAGGTATCACCTCACACCTGGTAGAATAGGCATCATAGAAAATCTACAAGCAAGAAATGCTGGAAAGGGTGTGGAGAAAAGGAACCCTCTTCCACTATTGTTGGGAATATAAATTGATACAGTCACTATGGAGAACAATATGGAATTTCTTAAGAAACTAACAATAGAATTACCATATGATACAGCAATCCCACTACTGGACATATACCCAGACAAAACCATAAATCAAAAAGAGACATTCACCGCAATGTTCATTGCATCACTATTTACAATATCGAGGTAATGGAAGCAACCTAAATGCCCACAGACAGACGAATGCATAAAGCCGTGGTACATATATAAAATGGAATATTACTAAGCCATGAAAAGGAATGAAATTGGGTCATTTGTAGAGACGTCGATGCATCTAGAGACTGTCATACAGAGTGAAGTAAGTCAGAGAGAGAAAAACAAATCTTGTATATTCATGCATATATGTGGAACCTAGAAAACCTGTACAGATTAACCATTTTGCAAGGCATAAATAGAGCAACAGATGTAGACAACAAACGTATGGACAACAAGGGGGGAAAGCTGTTGGGGGGGGTGGTGGGAGGAGTTGAGAGACTGGGATTGGCATGTATACATTTATATGTATAAAATAGATAACCAATAAGAACCTGCTGTATAAAAATATAAAATAAAATTCAAAATTAAAAAGAAATAAAATTTAAAAAATAGAAAAAACAATTATTCCCTTCACATACATGTATTTATATGAATAAATTATTTCCATGCTTATATCTGTAAATACAAAAAAGAGGAATAAAATCTACCTTGAACCCAAAACGAAAAAGAGAAAAAAAACACAGAACCCACCAGTTCCACAGAGGAAAACCGTATCAGGGCACTTGCTCCAGTTGTAAACAATTCTGAAGTTGGTCAGTGGTGGGGAATCGTCTCCCATTCAGCCAGCAGCCCCCACGCAACAAGCGTCCTCATTGCAAAGCTGGGGCACCGTGCCGAGGCATCTGTGAGTAAACGTGAGCTGAGCCCCAGGCCAGTTGCTGCTGAACTATTCCCACCCATCCCAGGTAAAACACCTGAATATATACAAGGACTTGAAAGCCTAGAGGGAGGGCCATAGAGCCACACGAGTGACAGCATGCCGGCCGACTTGGTGCCTGCAGGCCAGCCAGGATGGTCCTGGCCCTGGGTGCTCTTCTGGAAGATTTCCATTTCCCTGCCTGAGATACCCGTCCTGTCCCTGCCCCCACTGCTTTTTTCCTTCCTCACCTCTGCCCAGGGAGAAATTCCAGCAGCAGGTATGGGTGACACATCTTCTTCTTTAGCAGGTGGCAGCCTGGCAACTGCTGCAGAAAGTCCAGCAGAGCCCCACTCACACTGGGCCACCCACAAAGCCGTGGCCTCTCACTCCCTCCCACCAGCCCAGCCCCGAGACTGCTGACAGGGCAGAGAAAATGGCGTCAGGCACGGCTGCAGGGGCTCTTGCTGCCTGGAGTGGTATTTATAGTGATCTCAACCCAGGCACACCTGGGGAGGGCTGGCCGGCACGGTAAGGCTGCCCAGGTCAGCCAATCATCACCCCTCAGGGGCTCACAGTTGCAGAAAATGGAACTTGCTGAACCGGCCAGGTCCAAGGAACAGGTGTGGGCTCCTGAGAGTCAGGATAGACAAGGGGCTGCAGCTTTGGCTTGTTTTCTAATCATTTTATCTGGCCCATGAGTGGGAGACAACTTCAAGAAAACCCTCTCCTAATGAGAGGAACCCAGGAGTCAGGGAGAGGAGGGGTGGGTGGTGGTTGGAGACAGAGGCCTGGTGCCCCGGGTGCAGTGGAAGTCTCTGGAAGACCAGGTGGAGGGAGGCCTCACGGAGTGATGCCCAGGGTCACAGACCTGTCGCAGCTGCTGTTTGTTAGTTCAAGTCCTGCTCTGAGGTGCTCTGCGTCAGCTCTGAGCGACAGGTGAGCTGGGGGTGCTCTGCAATGAGGGCTATGTGCACGGTTCCTGTGTGCCCAGCCCTGCCACGGTACCTGCAAGGGTAGCTCTGTATCCTGGGAGGGGCCTGACCACGAGAGCCCTGTGGGCTGGGGTGGGGGTGGGGTACCTGCCCAGGTGAGCTCCATATTCTGGGATTGGTCTGACCACGAGAGCCCCATGGGCTGCTGGGGACCTGGTAAAGGATGTCAGGACAGTCAGTGAAGCCACCGAGGATATACCTCCAGTTGCTCCTAATTCCTACACCCTGCTGGTCATTCTACCAACCACCAGGACATGGTATTCTGTATTAGTCTTCAATGATGCCTTCTTTTGTATTCCATTAGTCCCAGAGTCACAAGAAATTTTGGCTTGTGAGTGGCAGGACTCAACATACAACTAAAACAATACTTCCGGGCCGTCTGGCCCCAAGGGTGCAAAAATTCCCACACCATCTTTGGGGAAAGCTTAGCTAAAGACCTAAAAGTTCTACCTCTGGAAAAGGAAACCCTCCTTCAATATGCAGACGACATTCTGATCGCCAGCCCTACTAAGGAGGCCTCTGAACTACCAAGCCAATAAAGGATAGAAGTTGTCCAAGAAAAAGCTCAAATATCACAGACTGCCGTGACCTGCCTGGGCTTCATTCTCACAGAAGGTTGGAGAAGTCCATCCCAGGAAAGGGAAGAAACCATTTTCAGCCTTACCCCTTTCTAAAACTAGAAGACAGCTTAGGGGTTCCTGGGGAGGCCAGGGTTTGCTGCTTCTGGATCCCTAACTACAGTCTACTAGCTGGGCCTCTATATGAAACACTGAAAGGAAAAGATGATGATCCTTTTGAATAGAATCCAGAAGTGGCCTTTCAAGAATGGAAAGAGCAGTCAATTCAGACCCTTGCCCTGGAACTCCCTAATTTAGCTAAACCCTTTGACCTTTACATTCCCGGTGAAAGGTGAATCGCCATTGGAGAATTAGTGCAAAACCTGGGACCACTTGAAATGGAACAATGCAAGAATGCCATCCAGGTAGGATAAACTATGGTCACCAAGGGGCTTGGCCCACTGCCACATCTGGCCAAGATACTGGCGGTATCTAAAACCCTGGAAATCAGCAGCCCAAAAGGCCACCTCCCTCCTAAGGGAAAAGGACCCCACGTGGTGATCCTAACCACCAACCATGCCCTGAAGTTGCAGGGTTCGCTCCGTGGGCACACCGACCTCGAGTGAGGAGGCCCTCCAACTCCAACATCCAGAGAGATAACCGGGGGCAACAGGGCACCATGACGACTCGTGTGAACATCACTTGACCTGGACTTTCTCTCATAAAACAACAAGAGTGTGTCCCAAAAGAGTAGACTACTGCTTGCCGGACTTACTGCACCCAGAGGGGAGCTAATAATCTTGGCGGGGGAACCGTATATCACACTGTCACCATAGAAAAGCCTACAGACACCGTGATGATGGTGGCCAGTAAGACCGGCTGGACTCTTGTTTACTTCAAAAGGCTGTTGGCTCAGTGGCCATCATGGTCCTTGATCACCACTGACCCTGGACTGTCTGGGAGTTGAGCGGGCAGGGCTCTGACACCTGGTGCTGTTTGTACGTTAATTCAGGGGCCTAATTGAAGAAAGCGCAGACTACTGGTCAGAGCATCTAGGCTGGCAGAAACGGTCGGCCTAAGGTGGCCGAACAAATGTGGGGCGGGGTGAAACCGGCCCCCACAGCGTCTCTGCACATCTCTTTCCTGGACCCTTGAAGGTCATTAGAATCTATAACACTTCCAATGCTGGTGCTCAGGTGGACGAGCAGGGAGGCAGGGGGCCTGGGGACAATCAACGTCACCTGGAGGCTGCTGGGGAGAAGCTCTGACCCTCGCCCCAGGGTATGAGGGCTCCCAACTCAGCACTCAGCAGTTACAGAAGAAGGGTCTGCACCCTCAGCACTCCAAGAATGAGGAACGGGACAAAAGGCAGAGGGGGGGTTTGTCCCCAGCAAAGCCCATTAAAAATCCCTGGGAGATAAAAATAGAATCTGGGCAATAAAGTCAAGTCTAACCTTTTTTATCCTTTGTGCTTTGTCTAATTTCACGTGCTCCTAGGGTCCCGCATGCAGAGGTTCCACACCCGGCACTTCAGACCAGATTTCCTAGTGCAGAATGGCTGGGTCGACACCTCAGCTCCTGGGGCCCAGTGCAGACTCCGCGATATAGAGCCTGAGCTACAGCCAACCCGGCCCTCGAGAGCTCCGCCCCCTCCCTCCCACTGACTCTGACAGGATCTCTACACAGCAGCCCAGCCCACAGCCCACGGGGTAGTACATGCTCTCACCTCTCCATTCTCTGATCAAAATATAAAGTTTCCTTTGCTTGTGAACCAAACTCAGTCTCGATCTGTTGGCCCCAATGACACTGGGCAGGGGGACACTTGTTGGGGTCCACTCTGGAGGATCAGTAACAGAAATTGAGACTATTGTAACCTCAATGAACAGATGTGTGAGCCAAAGTGTAGTTAACATAGAACAGTGTATAAGGCTCGGGTAAAATAAGATGTTTCTAACACTTCCATTGGATATTTCCATCACTTTATTATAAGCAAGTTCAGTGAAAAGGTTTGTCTTATTTGTCAGCTCAATATTAGAGAAATGAAGTGATTTCTTTCCAAGGATGTACATCTAATAATCTTGGTTAAACCTTCAATCTTGTTTTAAATGCTTTTCCATTGAAAATGATACCTCTCTTTCAGCTCCCCCATTTCTGAGAAGTATAAAATCTTATAATTTATTATTACCAAAGGGGAAAGGTGGGAGGAGGGATAAATTAACAGTTTGGGATTAACACATACACACTGCTATGTATAAAATAGATCATCAACAAGGAACTACTGTATAGCACAGGGAACTACACTCAACATTTTGCAATAACCTATAAGGGGAAATAATCTGAAAAAGAATAGATATTTTTATTGACATCATCTATCAATGACAGTTAAAGTGTAACCTAAGGGAAGCTGGTGGTGAGTGCTTCTGACCCTGAAGACTTCAATCATCTAAAGTTTGGACTCTGCCTACTTCCCAAGGCCCTTAATGAACATATGTGTAGCCGTAGCTTAAAAAATTCCCCAGTTTGGGTTTCGGGGAGACACTGATTTTGAAAAAGCCCTGGTGTTCTCCTTACATGAATGGGACTCTTCCTACTGCTAAAACATGTCTGTCACACCCAGAGGATGGTATACCGTCTGATCGGGAAGAGTTTGGAAAAGGCATCTCATCTCCTCATCTCCTGGTGCTCGGGTTCACCCCTCCAGCGTCTTTACTAACAGTCTCCCCACTTGGAGATGTCAGCACTGTCAACATCCTGTTGCGTACAGTTTGGAATTTGTCCAGAGGATGAAGCGGAAGGATGAGGAACAATGAGAGGCAAGTCCTACGTGTTCAGACAGGCACATGTCACTCTAATTTCCAATCAGGAAGACGAATTGACCAAAGGCTAGGGTTGCCCATGGAAACAGTATCGGGCTTGAGGAAATCCCGCTGCTTTGTGGCCAGTTCCCATAAACACAAGTTGAACAATAGAACTCAGGGGCAGTAAAATTCACAAAACTGCAGAGTTGAAAATATCCATCACTGAAAAATGTCTTGAGGAAAGTCAGAGAAAAGGACTTGTAAGCAAGGGAGAATGGCAGGAAAGGGATTTGAGGAGGTAGAAAGGACTCGCCATTAAGCACAAGAAAAGGAGCTGAACATTGCCAACATTGCAGTTGGCCAAAAAGGGTGTATGCGTTTTTTTGTGTATATATTCAAGAAAAGAGCGTACACCTTTTTAGCCAACCAAACAGGTGGGCACTGGAAGTCAATACTACAAAAGACATCACTTCGCATCAGTCAGAAGAGCCATCCTCATAAAGCGTAAACAACAGAAATGCAGGACAGGGCAAGGAGAAGAGGGAGCCCTGTGAGACTTATAGTGGAAATGTATATTGCCAACGGCCATTCTGGAGAAGTGTATTGTGTTTACTAAAGCATCTAAACAATGAGCTACAGAGCATAGGGCACTTGCACTCATGGGCGTATATCTTGGGAAAAACAAAAATCGAGAGGACACAGGCACCCCAATGTTTACCCCCTCTCTGTTTAAAAGATCCTCGACTAGGATATAACTTAAATGTCTCTGGAGGGAAAAAATGGATAGAGATGTGGTACTTAGGTAGAGTGGAATATTATTCAGCCTGGAAATCAATGAAATATGGCCAGCTGTAACAACTCCGGAGGAGTTACGTATGATCATTCTAAGTGACAGAATTCAAAAAGAAGAAGACACATATCATAAGATATCACTTAAAGGTGGAATCCAAAATGGCTACACATGAAATAAATTACAAAACAAAAACATAGTCAAATATGTAGAAAACACGCATAAGGCTGCTAAACGGGAAAGGTGGGGAGGGGTGAGGCATCATCCAGGAGGTTGAAATTAGCAAAGATACCATTCCAAATACCAAACTGATAATCAACAAGGCCTACACGGTAGCTAAAAGAACTGCACTCAGCACACTCAAGTCACCGGAAAAGAATATATACGACTGGTAAGAATCTGAAAAAGAATTTATTGATGTCTCTCTGTACGTGAATCAAGTGGATGTACAGCAGCAAGAAACAGAGCTTTGAAAATCAGCTGTAACCAATATAGTAATAAATTGAAAAAAATAAATGACAGAGAGACAGAGAAAACCTCTTACAACTTTTCCTCAGGGACGGTGATGCAACATGGATTGAACACATCTAGACCCACAGCAGGATGAGACATAAGGCTGGAAACTGTTTGCGCTAAGAGAAATGTGAGGTTGGGTGAGGAAATGCACACCCTTTAAAGTAATACTACCTGGTACCCATTCAATGGGTCCCAAATCTGCAGGTTCAAGGGATCTTCCTACAGCTAAAACATGCATGGAAAACCCAGAGGACTGTACACCATGTGATCGGGAGATGTGTCTAAAATGCACCTCATTTATCCTCTCCTGGTGCTCCTGTTCACCATTCCAGCCACGTTACTTAGAAGCTCCCCACTTGGAGAATCAGCACATTTAAACTTCTGTTTCACACATTTTGCAAATTGTGAGGAGGATGAACGGGAAGAGGGGGAACCAATGAGAGAAGAGTTGTAGGGGTTTGGACGGGCACATATCACTCTAATTTCCCATTAAGAATAAGAATTAAAAAAAGGCTCAGCCTGCCTCGCCGGAGCCAAAATAGGGCCTGAAGCAATCCTGCGCGTTTGAGGCCAGCTCACAAAAGAGCAACTTAAAACATGGAGCTCAGGGTCACTGCAATTCACAAACCTGCAGAGTTATAAATGAAAACTAACGTCCAAAAATATGTTGAGGTAAGGCAAAGAAGAGGATCTGAATGCAAGACAGAATTGCAAGAAACAGATTTCAAGAGATAGATTGGACTCGTCTTTAACGCACATGAAAAGCGGCAGAATTTCGACAATGATGCAGTTGGCCCAAAAGGGCGTATGCGATTTTTCCTGATTATATCCAGGAAAAAACGCATACGCACTTTATGGGCAACGAAGCAAGCAAGCAATGCAAATGTGCACAACAAAGAAGTCTCATTTCCCACCGGTCAAAAGGGCCATCCTAAAAAATTGTAAAAACCAGAAATGCAGGACAGGCCATGGAGAACAGGGAGCCTTTATACGCTGATGGGCAGTGTGTGAACTGCCGAGAGCCACTCTGGAGAAGTGTATGGTGGTTCCTAAATCATCTAAAAACAGAGCTACAGAGCATAGGACACTTCCAATCATGGGAGTATATCTAGGGAAGTCTAAAAATCAACAAGACACAAGCACACCACAGTTTAGGGCTACTCTGTTTACAAGAACCTCAACTTCAGTACACCTTAAATATCCCAGGAAAGAGAACAATGGATAAAGAAGATGTGGTACTTATGTACAATGGAATATCTCTTCACCATGAAATCAATGTAATAAGGCTAGTAGAAGGATAAAGAGTGGATTTAGGTCCGATAATACTACTTGAAATAAGTCAAACAGAAAAAGAAACATATCATAAGATATCACTTATAGAGGGAGGGTAAATATGGCTGCACAAGAAATGAATTACAGAACAGAACAGTGTCTCACATTTAGAAAACACACTTATGTCAGCTTAAGGGGAAAGGAGAGGTGGGGTGATGCATAAAACCAGAGTTTGAAATTAGCACAGATACCGTTCAAGAAACCAAATAGGTATTAGACAAGATCTACACCTTGCTCAATGAACTGGCCTCAACACACCCTATACACCGCAGAGAAATATATCTGAGTAATAAGAATCTTAAAACCCATGTATTGATATATCTCCATAAGGGAATCAAGTGTGTGCAGAGCGGCACAAACACAGCAGTGAAAATGAGCTAAACCCCATTATAGAAATAAATTTTAAAAACAAAACGCAGAAACAATGAAAGAGAGAAAAATTCTTACAAAATTCGCTCAGGGGCTGTGATGCAACCTGGATTGACCACATATAAACCCACAGCTGGATAAGACATAAGGCTGGACACTTGGGGCTGAGAGGATTGGTGAGCTTCGGTGAGCAACTGCCGAAAGTTTAATGCAATACTTCATGCTACTCATTCCAAGGGTCCCAACACTCCAGGTTGAAGGGAATCTTCCTACAGCTAAACCATGCTTGGGAAACCCAGCGACTGGTATACCATATGATCGGGAAAGGTTTCTAAAACGCACCACATTTTTCCTCTCCTGGGGCTCCGGATCGACATTCCAGCCGCTTTACTAACAACATCCCCACAAGGAGAGTCAATGCCTTTAAGTTCTGGTATCGCACAGTCTTCAGTTAGTGCGGAGGATGAATGGGAATAGGGGGAACCAGTGAGAAACTAGCTGTAGCGGTTTCAATGGGCACATGTCACTCTAATTTCACATCAGTAAGAAGAATGAACCAAAGGCACAGCAAGGTGCCCCAGAAGAAGAATAGGGCTTCAAGGAATCCTGTGGTTATGGGGCAAGATCACAAAACTAAGAGCTGAAAAATGGAGCTAAGGGCCACTGCAATTCAAAAACCTGACTTGCCAAAAAGGGCGTATGCGTTTTTTCCTGAATATATTCAGGAAAAAACGCATACGCCCTTTTTGGCCAACCAAGCAAGCTTGCAAAGGAAATCTGCACTACAATGAAGTCTCAATTCCCCCTGGTCAAAAGGGCCATCTGAAAAAAGTGTAAAATCCATAAAGGCAGGACAGGCCATGGAGAACTGGGAGCCTTGTTATGCTGATGGGCAGGATGTAAATTGCCAACAGCCACTCTGCAGAAGTGTTTGGTGTTTCCTGAAACATCTAAAAAACAAAGCAACAGAGCCTAGGGCACTTCCACTTATGGTACTATAGTTTAGGGCAATTAAAATCAAAAAGACACAGCCACCCCAAAGTTTGGGATGGCTCTGTTTACAAGAACCTCATATACGGTACAAGTTCAATATCGCAGAAAGTGAAAAATGGATAAAGAAGTTGTGGTACTTACGTACAATGCAATATCACTCAGCAATGAAATCTATGTCATCAGGCCCGTAGCAGCATAATGAGTGGACTAAGTACGATGAATCTAACTGAAATAAGTCACACAGAAAAAGAAACATCATAAGGTATCACTAATACACGGAATGTAAACTTGGCTACACAGGAACTGAATTCCAAAACAGAACAGGGTCTCAAATTTAGAAAACCAACTTATGCTTGCTTAAGGGGAAAGGTGAGTTGGGGTGCTGCATAAAACCAGAGATTGAAATGAGCACAGATAAAGTTCCTTAAGCCAAATATGGAATAGACAAGAGCTACTCCTTGCTCAACGAAATGGACTCAACACCCCATATTCAACGCCTAGGAATATACCTGACTAGTAAGAATCATAAAACCTATGGATTTATATATCTCTGTAAGAGAATCAAGAGTGTGTACAGCTCCATTAAAGCAGTGAAAATCAGGTAAATACCATAATAAAAATAAATTTCTTAAACAAAACACAATGACAGTGAAATAGAGAGAAATACTTAAGTAATCATTCAAGGCTTCTGATGCAACCTGCATTTACCACATCTACACCCAGAGCTGGGTGACACATAAGGCTGGACACTTGGGGCTCATAAGATTGGTGAGGTTCGGTGAGCAAATGAAGACCTTTGAAGTCATATTGCATGGTACCCATTCCAAGGGTCTCAACTCTACAGGTTTAAGGGATACTTCCTTCAGCTAAAACATGCATGTGGAACCCAGAGTATGATCAACCGTGTGATCGGGAGACGTGTTCCAATATGTGTCAGTTTTCGTCCCCTGGTACTCGGGTGCAACATGCCAGACGCTTTACTAACACTCTCCCGACTTGGAGAGTCAGTGCCTTTAACCTCCTGTTTGGCCCAGTTTGCAATTTCTGCGGAAGATGAACAGGAATAGGGAGAACCAATGACAGACTAGCTGGAGGTGTCTGGACGGGCAAATTTAACTCTCATTTCCCACCAGGAAGAGGAATTAACCAAAGGCTCAGCGTGCCGTGCCAGAACCAGATTAGGGCCTGAAGCCATCCTGCGGTGTTGCGGCCAGCTCACGAGAAAGCGAGTTGAAGAAAGGAGCTCAGGGGCACTGTAATTCACAAACCTGCAGAGTTATAAATGACAGCTATCGTCCAAAAATATACTGAAGTAAGGCTGCCAAGAGGACTTGAAAGTGGGGCAGAATTGCAGGAAACCGATTTCAGGAGGTAGACTGGAATTGCATTGAAAGCATAGGAAAAGAGGCAGAACGTCCACAATGATGCACTTGGCCACAAAGGGCGTATGCGTTTTTTCCTGAATATATTCAGGAAAAAACGCATACGCCCTTTTTGGCCAACCAAGCAAGCTTGCAAAGGAAATCTGCACTACAATGAAGTCTCACTTCCCCCCGGTCAAAAGGGCCATCTGAAAAAAGTGTAAAATCCAGAAAGGCAGGACAGGCCATGGAGAACTGGGAGCCTTGTTATGCTGATGGGCGGGATGTCAATTGCCAACAGCCACTCGGGAGAAGTGTATGGTGTTTCCTGAAACATCTAAAAAACAAAGCAACAGAGCCTAGGGCACTTCCACTTATGGTCCTATAGCTTAGGGAAATTAAAATCAAAAAGACACAGCCACCCCAAAATTTGGCACGGCTGTGTTTACAAGAACCACGTTTACGGTACAAGTTCAATATCGCAGAAAGTGAAAAATGGATAAAGAAGTTGTGGTACTTACGTACAATGCAATATAACTCAGCAAGGAAATCTATGTCATCAGGCCCGTAGCAGCATAATGAGTGGATTCAGGTATGATGATTCTAACTGAAATAAGTCACACAGAAAAAGAAACATCATAAGATATCACTAATACACGGAATGTAAACTTGGCTACACAGGAACTGAATTCCAAAACAGAACAGGGTCTCAAATTTAGAAACCCAACTTATGCTTCCTTAAGGGGAAAGGTGAGTTGGGGTAATGCATAAAACCAGAGATTGAAATGAGCACAAAGTTCCTTAAGCCAAATATGGAATAGACAAGAGCTACTCCTTGCTCAACGAAATGGATTCAACACCCCATATTATACGCCTAACAGTGTACCTGACTAGGAAGTATCTTAAAACCTATGGACTGCTATGTCTCCGAAAGAGAATCAAGCGTGTGTGCAGGGGCATAAACGCAGCAGTGATAGGATTGGAGAGGTTCGGTGAGCAAATGAAGACCCTTTGAAGTCATATTGCATGGTACCCATTCCACGGGTCTCAATTCTCCAGGTTTAAGGTATTCTTCCTTCAGCTAAAACATGCATGTGGAACCCAGAGTATGATCAACCGTGTGATCGGGAGACGTGTTCCAATATGTCTCAGTTTTCGTCCCCTGGTACTCGGGTGAAACATTCCAGACGCTTTACTAACTCTCTCCCGACTTGGAGAGTCAGTGCCTTTAACCTCCTGTTTGGCCCAGTTTGCAATTTCTGCGGAAGATGAACAGGAATAGGGAGAACCAATGAGAGACTAGCTGGAGGTGTCTGGACGGGCAAATTTAACTCTCATTTCCCACCAGGAAGAGGAATTAACCAAAGGCTCAGCGTGCCGTGCCGGAACCAGATTAGGGCCTGAAACCATCCTGCGCTGTTGCAGCCAGCTCACAAGAAAGCGAGTTGAAGAAAGGAGCTCAGGGGCACTGTAATTCACAAACCTGCAGAGTTATAAATGACAGCTATCGTCCAAAAATATACTGAAGTAAGGCTGCCAAGAGGACTTGAAATCGGGGCAGAATTGCAGGAAACTGATTTCAGGAGGTAGACTGGAATTGCATTTAAAGCATAGGAAAAGAGGCAGAACGTCCACAATGATGCACTTGGCCAAAAAGGGCGTATGCGTTTTTTCCTGAATATATTCAGGAAAAAACGCATACGCCCTTTTTGGCCAACCAAGCGAGGTTGCAAAGGAAATCTGCACTACAATGAAGTCTCACTTCCCCCCGGTCAAAAGGGCCATCTGAAAAAAGTGTAAAATCCAGAAAGGCAGGACAGGCCATGGAGAACTGGGAGCCTTGTTATGCTGATGGGCGGGATGTAAATTGCCAACAGCCACTCGGGAGAAGTGTATGGTGTTTCCTGAAACATCTAAAAAACAAAGCAACATAGCCTAGGGCACTTCCACTTATGGTCCTATAGCTTAGGGAAATTAAAATCAAAAGACACAGCCACCCCATAGGTTGGGACGGCTCTGTTTACAAGAACCTGGTTTACGGTACAAGTTCAATATCGCAGAAAGTGAAAAATGGATAAAGAAGTTGTGGTACTTACGTACAATGCAATATCACACAGCAATGAAATCTATGTCATCAGGCCCGTAGCAGCATAATGAGTGGATTCAGGTATGATGATTCTAACTGAAATAAGTCACACAGGAAAAGAAACATCATAAGATATCACTAATACACGGAATGTAAACTTGGCTATATAGGAACTGAATTACAAAACAGAACAGGGTCTCCAATTTAGAAAACCAACTTATGCTTGCTTAAGTTGCTTATGCTCCCAGGCCATGGAGAACTGGGAGCCTTGTTATGCTGATGGGCGGGATGTAAATTGCCGACAGCCACTTGGGAGAAGTGTATGGTGTTTCCTGAAACATCTAAAAAACAAAGCAACAGAGCCTAGGGCACTTCCACTTATGGTCCTATTGCTTAGTTAATTTAAAGTCTAAAAGACACAGCCACCCCAAAGGTTGGGACGGTTCTTTTTACTGGAATCTCTTCTTCGGCACAAGTTAAATATCCCAGAGAGCAAATAATGGATAAAGAAGTTGCGGTACTTATGTACAACAGAATACCACTCAGCAATGAAATCTATGTCACCAGGCCCGTACCAGCATAATGATTGGATTGAGGCACGATGATTCTAAGTGAAATAAGTCACACAGAAAAAGAAACATCATAAGGTATCACTAATACACGGAATGTGAACTTGGCTACACATGAACTGAATTACAAAACAGAACAGGGTCTCAAGTTTAGAAAACTAACTTATGCTTGCTTAAGGGGGAAGGTGAGTTGGGGTGCTGCATTAAACCAGAGTTTGAAATTAGCACAGATACCGTTCCATAAGCCAAATATGGAATAGACAAGACCTACCCCTTGCTCAACGAAATGGATTCAACAATGAGGTATCACCTCACACCTGGTAGAATAGGCATCATAGAAAATCTACAAGCAAGAAATGCTGGAAAGGGTGTGGAGAAAAGGAACCCTCTTCCACTATTGTTGGGAATATAAATTGATACAGTCACTATGGAGAACAATATGGAATTTCTTAAGAAACTAACAATAGAATTACCATATGATACAGCAATCCCACTACTGGACATATACCCAGACAAAACCATAAATCAAAAAGAGACATTCACCGCAATGTTCATTGCATCACTATTTACAATATCGAGGTAATGGAAGCAACCTAAATGCCCACAGACAGACGAATGCATAAAGCCGTGGTACATATATAAAATGGAATATTACTAAGCCATGAAAAGGAATGAAATTGGGTCATTTGTAGAGACGTCGATGCATCTAGAGACTGTCATACAGAGTGAAGTAAGTCAGAGAGAGAAAAACAAATCTTGTATATTCATGCATATATGTGGAACCTAGAAAACCTGTACAGATTAACCATTTTGCAAGGCATAAATAGAGCAACAGATGTAGACAACAAACGTATGGACAACAAGGGGGGAAAGCTGTTGGGGGGGGGGTGGTGGGAGGAGTTGAGAGACTGGGATTGGCATGTATACATTTATATGTATAAAATAGATAACCAATAAGAACCTGCTGTATAAAAATATAAAATAAAATTCAAAATTAAAAAGAAATAAAATTTAAAAAATAGAAAAAACAATTATTCCCTTCACATACATGTATTTATATGAATAAATTATTTCCATGCTTATATCTGTAAATACAAAAAAGAGGAATAAAATCTACCTTGAACCCAAAACGAAAAAGAGAAAAAAAACACAGAACCCACCAGTTCCACAGAGGAAAACCGTATCAGGGCACTTGCTCCAGTTGTAAACAATTCTGAAGTTGGTCAGTGGTGGGGAATCGTCTCCCATTCAGCCAGCAGCCCCCACGCAACAAGCGTCCTCATTGCAAAGCTGGGGCACCGTGCCGAGGCATCTGTGAGTAAACGTGAGCTGAGCCCCAGGCCAGTTGCTGCTGAACTATTCCCACCCATCCCAGGTAAAACACCTGAATATATACAAGGACTTGAAAGCCTAGAGGGAGGGCCATAGAGCCACACGAGTGACAGCATGCCGGCCGACTTGGTGCCTGCAGGCCAGCCAGGATGGTCCTGGCCCTGGGTGCTCTTCTGGAAGATTTCCATTTCCCTGCCTGAGATACCCGTCCTGTCCCTGCCCCCACTGCTTTTTTCCTTCCTCACCTCTGCCCAGGGAGAAATTCCAGCAGCAGGTATGGGTGACACATCTTCTTCTTTAGCAGGTGGCAGCCTGGCAACTGCTGCAGAAAGTCCAGCAGAGCCCCACTCACACTGGGCCACCCACAAAGCCGTGGCCTCTCACTCCCTCCCACCAGCCCAGCCCCGAGACTGCTGACAGGGCAGAGAAAATGGCGTCAGGCACGGCTGCAGGGGCTCTTGCTGCCTGGAGTGGTATTTATAGTGATCTCAACCCAGGCACACCTGGGGAGGGCTGGCCGGCACGGTAAGGCTGCCCAGGTCAGCCAATCATCACCCCTCAGGGGCTCACAGTTGCAGAAAATGGAACTTGCTGAACCGGCCAGGTCCAAGGAACAGGTGTGGGCTCCTGAGAGTCAGGATAGACAAGGGGCTGCAGCTTTGGCTTGTTTTCTAATCATTTTATCTGGCCCATGAGTGGGAGACAACTTCAAGAAAACCCTCTCCTAATGAGAGGAACCCAGGAGTCAGGGAGAGGAGGGGTGGGTGGTGGTTGGAGACAGAGGCCTGGTGCCCCGGGTGCAGTGGAAGTCTCTGGAAGACCAGGTGGAGGGAGGCCTCACGGAGTGATGCCCAGGGTCACAGACCTGTCGCAGCTGCTGTTTGTTAGTTCAAGTCCTGCTCTGAGGTGCTCTGTGTCAGCTCTGAGCGACAGGTGAGCTGGGGGTGCTCTGCAATGAGGGCTATGTGCACGGTTCCTGTGTGCCCAGCCCTGCCACGGTACCTGCAAGGGTAGCTCTGTATCCTGGGAGGGGCCTGACCACGAGAGCCCTGTGGGCTGGGGTGGGGGTGGGGTACCTGCCCAGGTGAGCTCCATATTCTGGGATTGGTCTGACCACGAGAGCCCCATGGGCTGCTGGGGACCTGGTAAAGGATGTCAGGACAGTCAGTGAAGCCACCGAGGATATACCTCCAGTTGCTCCTAATTCCTACACCCTGCTGGTCATTCTACCAACCACCAGGACATGGTATTCTGTATTAGTCTTCAATGATGCCTTCTTTTGTATTCCATTAGTCCCAGAGTCACAAGAAATTTTGGCTTGTGAGTGGCAGGACTCAACATACAACTAAAACAATACTTCCGGGCCGTCTGGCCCCAAGGGTGCAAAAATTCCCACACCATCTTTGGGGAAAGCTTAGCTAAAGACCTAAAAGTTCTACCTCTGGAAAAGGAAACCCTCCTTCAATATGCAGACGACATTCTGATCGCCAGCCCTACTAAGGAGGCCTCTGAACTACCAAGCCAATAAAGGATAGAAGTTGTCCAAGAAAAAGCTCAAATATCACAGACTGCCGTGACCTGCCTGGGCTTCATTCTCACAGAAGGTTGGAGAAGTCCATCCCAGGAAAGGGAAGAAACCATTTTCAGCCTTACCCCTTTCTAAAACTAGAAGACAGCTTAGGGGTTCCTGGGGAGGCCAGGGTTTGCTGCTTCTGGATCCCTAACTACAGTCTACTAGCTGGGCCTCTATATGAAACACTGAAAGGAAAAGATGATGATCCTTTTGAATAGAATCCAGAAGTGGCCTTTCAAGAATGGAAAGAGCAGTCAATTCAGACCCTTGCCCTGGAACTCCCTAATTTAGCTAAACCCTTTGACCTTTACATTCCCGGTGAAAGGTGAATCGCCATTGGAGAATTAGTGCAAAACCTGGGACCACTTGAAATGGAACAATGCAAGAATGCCATCCAGGTAGGATAAACTATGGTCACCAAGGGGCTTGGCCCACTGCCACATCTGGCCAAGATACTGGCGGTATCTAAAACCCTGGAAATCAGCAGCCCAAAAGGCCACCTCCCTCCTAAGGGAAAAGGACCCCACGTGGTGATCCTAACCACCAACCATGCCCTGAAGTTGCAGGGTTCGCTCCGTGGGCACACCGACCTCGAGTGAGGAGGCCCTCCAACTCCAACATCCAGAGAGATAACCGGGGGCAACAGGGCACCATGACGACTCGTGTGAACATCACTTGACCTGGACTTTCTCTCATAAAACAACAAGAGTGTGTCCCAAAAGAGTAGACTACTGCTTGCCGGACTTACTGCACCCAGAGGGGAGCTAATAATCTTGGCGGGGGAACCGTATATCACACTGTCACCATAGAAAAGCCTACAGACACCGTGATGATGGTGGCCAGTAAGACCGGCTGGACTCTTGTTTACTTCAAAAGGCTGTTGGCTCAGTGGCCATCATGGTCCTTGATCACCACTGACCCTGGACTGTCTGGGAGTTGAGCGGGCAGGGCTCTGACACCTGGTGCTGTTTGTACGTTAATTCAGGGGCCTAATTGAAGAAAGCGCAGACTACTGGTCAGAGCATCTAGGCTGGCAGAAACGGTCGGCCTAAGGTGGCCGAACAAATGTGGGGCGGGGTGAAACCGGCCCCCACAGCGTCTCTGCACATCTCTTTCCTGGACCCTTGAAGGTCATTAGAATCTATAACACTTCCAATGCTGGTGCTCAGGTGGACGAGCAGGGAGGCAGGGGGCCTGGGGACAATCAACGTCACCTGGAGGCTGCTGGGGAGAAGCTCTGACCCTCGCCCCAGGGTATGAGGGCTCCCAACTCAGCACTCAGCAGTTACAGAAGAAGGGTCTGCACCCTCAGCACTCCAAGAATGAGGAACGGGACAAAAGGCAGAGGGGGGGTTTGTCCCCAGCAAAGCCCATTAAAAATCCCTGGGAGATAAAAATAGAATCTGGGCAATAAAGTCAAGTCTAACCTTTTTTATCCTTTGTGCTTTGTCTAATTTCACGTGCTCCTAGGGTCCCGCATGCAGAGGTTCCACACCCGGCACTTCAGACCAGATTTCCTAGTGCAGAATGGCTGGGTCGACACCTCAGCTCCTGGGGCCCAGTGCAGACTCCGCGATATAGAGCCTGAGCTACAGCCAACCCGGCCCTCGAGAGCTCCGCCCCCTCCCTCCCACTGACTCTGACAGGATCTCTACACAGCAGCCCAGCCCACAGCCCACGGGGTAGTACATGCTCTCACCTCTCCATTCTCTGATCAAAATATAAAGTTTCCTTTGCTTGTGAACCAAACTCAGTCTCGATCTGTTGGCCCCAATGACACTGGGCAGGGGGACACTTGTTGGGGTCCACTCTGGAGGATCAGTAACAGAAATTGAGACTATTGTAACCTCAATGAACAGATGTGTGAGCCAAAGTGTAGTTAACATAGAACAGTGTATAAGGCTCGGGTAAAATAAGATGTTTCTAACACTTCCATTGGATATTTCCATCACTTTATTATAAGCAAGTTCAGTGAAAAGGTTTGTCTTATTTGTCAGCTCAATATTAGAGAAATGAAGTGATTTCTTTCCAAGGATGTACATCTAATAATCTTGGTTAAACCTTCAATCTTGTTTTAAATGCTTTTCCATTGAAAATGATACCTCTCTTTCAGCTCCCCCATTTCTGAGAAGTATAAAATCTTATAATTTATTATTACCAAAGGGGAAAGGTGGGAGGAGGGATAAATTAACAGTTTGGGATTAACACATACACACTGCTATGTATAAAATAGATCATCAACAAGGAACTACTGTATAGCACAGGGAACTACACTCAACATTTTGCAATAACCTATAAGGGGAAATAATCTGAAAAAGAATAGATATTTTTATTGACATCATCTATCAATGACAGTTAAAGTGTAACCTAAGGGAAGCTGGTGGTGAGTGCTTCTGACCCTGAAGACTTCAATCATCTAAAGTTTGGACTCTGCCTACTTCCCAAGGCCCTTAATGAACATATGTGTAGCCGTAGCTTAAAAAATTCCCCAGTTTGGGTTTCGGGGAGACACTGATTTTGAAAAAGCCCTGGTGTTCTCCTTACATGAATGGGACTCTTCCTACTGCTAAAACATGTCTGTCACACCCAGAGGATGGTATACCGTCTGATCGGGAAGAGTTTGGAAAAGGCATCTCATCTCCTCATCTCCTGGTGCTCGGGTTCACCCCTCCAGCGTCTTTACTAACAGTCTCCCCACTTGGAGATGTCAGCACTGTCAACATCCTGTTGCGTACAGTTTGGAATTTGTCCAGAGGATGAAGCGGAAGGATGAGGAACAATGAGAGGCAAGTCCTACGTGTTCAGACAGGCACATGTCACTCTAATTTCCAATCAGGAAGACGAATTGACCAAAGGCTAGGGTTGCCCATGGAAACAGTATCGGGCTTGAGGAAATCCCGCTGCTTTGTGGCCAGTTCCCATAAACACAAGTTGAACAATAGAACTCAGGGGCAGTAAAATTCACAAAACTGCAGAGTTGAAAATATCCATCACTGAAAAATGTCTTGAGGAAAGTCAGAGAAAAGGACTTGTAAGCAAGGGAGAATGGCAGGAAAGGGATTTGAGGAGGTAGAAAGGACTCGCCATTAAGCACAAGAAAAGGAGCTGAACATTGCCAACATTGCAGTTGGCCAAAAAGGGTGTATGCGTTTTTTTGTGTATATATTCAAGAAAAGAGCGTACACCTTTTTAGCCAACCAAACAGGTGGGCACTGGAAGTCAATACTACAAAAGACATCACTTCGCATCAGTCAGAAGAGCCATCCTCATAAAGCGTAAACAACAGAAATGCAGGACAGGGCAAGGAGAAGAGGGAGCCCTGTGAGACTTATAGTGGAAATGTATATTGCCAACGGCCATTCTGGAGAAGTGTATTGTGTTTACTAAAGCATCTAAACAATGAGCTACAGAGCATAGGGCACTTGCACTCATGGGCGTATATCTTGGGAAAAACAAAAATCGAGAGGACACAGGCACCCCAATGTTTACCCCCTCTCTGTTTAAAAGATCCTCGACTAGGATATAACTTAAATGTCTCTGGAGGGAAAAAATGGATAGAGATGTGGTACTTAGGTAGAGTGGAATATTATTCAGCCTGGAAATCAATGAAATATGGCCAGCTGTAACAACTCCAGAGGAGTTACGTATGATCATTCTAAGTGACAGAATTCAAAAAGAAGAAGACACATATCATAAGATATCACTTAAAGGTGGAATCCAAAATGGCTACACATGAAATAAATTACAAAACAAAAACATAGTCAAATATGTAGAAAACACGCATAAGGCTGCTAAACGGGAAAGGTGGGGAGGGGTGAGGCATCATCCAGGAGGTTGAAATTAGCAAAGATACCATTCCAAATACCAAACTGATAATCAACAAGGCCTACACGGTAGCTAAAAGAACTGCACTCAGCACACTCAAGTCACCGGAAAAGAATATATACGACTGGTAAGAATCTGAAAAAGAATTTATTGATGTCTCTCTGTACGTGAATCAAGTGGATGTACAGCAGCAAGAAACAGAGCTTTGAAAATCAGCTGTAACCAATATAGTAATAAATTGAAAAAAATAAACGACAGAGAGACAGAGAAAACCTCTTACAACTTTTCCTCAGGGACGGTGATGCAACATGGATTGAACACATCTAGACCCACAGCAGGATGAGACATAAGGCTGGAAACTGTTTGCGCTAAGAGAAATGTGAGGTTGGGTGAGGAAATGCACACCCTTTAAAGTAATACTACCTGGTACCCATTCAATGGGTCCCAAATCTGCAGGTTCAAGGGATCTTCCTACAGCTAAAACATGCATGGAAAACCCAGAGGACTGTACACCATGTGATCGGGAGATGTGTCTAAAATGCACCTCATTTATCCTCTCCTGGTGCTCCTGTTCACCATTCCAGCCACGTTACTTAGAAGCTCCCCACTTGGAGAATCAGCACATTTAAACTTCTGTTTCACACATTTTGCAAATTGTGAGGAGGATGAACGGGAAGAGGGGGAACCAATGAGAGAAGAGTTGTAGGGGTTTGGACGGGCACATATCACTCTAATTTCCCATTAAGAATAAGAATTAAAAAAAGGCTCAGCCTGCCTCGCCGGAGCCAAAATAGGGCCTGAAGCAATCCTGCGCGTTTGAGGCCAGCTCACAAAAGAGCAACTTAAAACATGGAGCTCAGGGTCACTGCAATTCACAAACCTGCAGAGTTATAAATGAAAACTAACGTCCAAAAATATGTTGAGGTAAGGCAAAGAAGAGGATCTGAATGCAAGACAGAATTGCAAGAAACAGATTTCAAGAGATAGATTGGACTCGTCTTTAACGCACATGAAAAGCGGCAGAATTTCGACAATGATGCAGTTGGCCCAAAAGGGCGTATGCGATTTTTCCTGATTATATCCAGGAAAAAACGCATACGCACTTTATGGGCAACGAAGCAAGCAAGCAATGCAAATGTGCACAACAAAGAAGTCTCATTTCCCACCGGTCAAAAGGGCCATCCTAAAAAATTGTAAAAACCAGAAATGCAGGACAGGCCATGGAGAACAGGGAGCCTTTATACGCTGATGGGCAGTGTGTGAACTGCCGAGAGCCACTCTGGAGAAGTGTATGGTGGTTCCTAAATCATCTAAAAACAGAGCTACAGAGCATAGGACACTTCCAATCATGGGAGTATATCTAGGGAAGTCTAAAAATCAACAAGACACAAGCACACCACAGTTTAGGGCTACTCTGTTTACAAGAACCTCAACTTCAGTACACCTTAAATATCCCAGGAAAGAGAACAATGGATAAAGAAGATGTGGTACTTATGTACAATGGAATATCTCTTCACCATGAAATCAATGTAATAAGGCTAGTAGAAGGATAAAGAGTGGATTTAGGTCCGATAATACTACTTGAAATAAGTCAAACAGAAAAAGAAACATATCATAAGATATCACTTATAGAGGGAGGGTAAATATGGCTGCACAAGAAATGAATTACAGAACAGAACAGTGTCTCACATTTAGAAAACACACTTATGTCAGCTTAAGGGGAAAGGAGAGGTGGGGTGATGCATAAAACCAGAGTTTGAAATTAGCACAGATACCGTTCAAGAAACCAAATAGGTATTAGACAAGATCTACACCTTGCTCAATGAACTGGCCTCAACACACCCTATACACCGCAGAGAAATATATCTGAGTAATAAGAATCTTAAAACCCATGTATTGATATATCTCCATAAGGGAATCAAGTGTGTGCAGAGCGGCACAAACACAGCAGTGAAAATGAGCTAAACCCCATTATAGAAATAAATTTTAAAAACAAAACGCAGAAACAATGAAAGAGAGAAAAATTCTTACAAAATTCGCTCAGGGGCTGTGATGCAACCTGGATTGACCACATATAAACCCACAGCTGGATAAGACATAAGGCTGGACACTTGGGGCTGAGAGGATTGGTGAGCTTCGGTGAGCAACTGCCGAAAGTTTAATGCAATACTTCATGCTACTCATTCCAAGGGTCCCAACACTCCAGGTTGAAGGGAATCTTCCTACAGCTAAACCATGCTTGGGAAACCCAGCGACTGGTATACCATATGATCGGGAAAGGTTTCTAAAACACACCACATTTTTCCTCTCCTGGGGCTCCGGATCGACATTCCAGCCGCTTTACTAACAACATCCCCACAAGGAGAGTCAATGCCTTTAAGTTCTGGTATCGCACAGTCTTCAGTTAGTGCGGAGGATGAATGGGAATAGGGGGAACCAGTGAGAAACTAGCTGTAGCGGTTTCAATGGGCACATGTCACTCTAATTTCACATCAGTAAGAAGAATGAACCAAAGGCACAGCAAGGTGCCCCAGAAGAAGAATAGGGCTTCAAGGAATCCTGTGGTTATGGGGCAAGATCACAAAACTAAGAGCTGAAAAATGGAGCTAAGGGCCACTGCAATTCAAAAACCTGACTTGCCCAAAAAGGGCGTATGCGTTTTTTCCTGAATATATTCAGGAAAAAACGCATACGCCCTTTTTGGCCAACCAAGCAAGCTTGCAAAGGAAATCTGCACTACAATGAAGTCTCAATTCCCCCCAGTCAAAAGGGCCATCTGAAAAAAGTGTAAAATCCAGAAAGGCAGGACAAGCCATGGAGAACTGGGAGCCATCTTATGCTGATGGGGAGGATGTAAATTGCCAACAGCCACTCGGGAGAAGTGTTTGGTGTTTCCTGAAACATCTAAAAACAAAGCAACAGAGCCTAGGGCACTTCCACTTATGGTACTATAGTTTAGGACAATTAAAATCAAAAAGACACAGCCACCCCAAAGTTTGGGATGGCTCTGTTTACAAGAACCTGGTTTATGGTACAAGTTCAATATCACAGAAAGTGAAAAATGGATAAAGAAGTTGTGGTACTTACGTACAATGCAATATCACTCAGCAAGGAAATCTATGTCATCAGGCCCGTTGCAGCATAATGAGTGGATTCAGGTATGATGATTCTAACTGAAATAAGTCACACAGAAAAATAAACATCATAAGATATCACTAATACACGGAATGTAAACTTGGCTACACAGGAACTGAATTGCAAAACAGAACAGGGTCTCAAATTTAGAAAACCAACTTATGCTTGCTTAAGGGGAAAGGAGAGTTGGGGTGCTGCATAAAACCAGAGATTGAAATGAGCACAGATAAAGTTCCTTAAGCCAAATATGGAATAGACAAGAGCTACTCCTTGCTCAACGAAATGGACTCAACACCCCATATTCAACGCCTAGGAATATACCTGACTAGTAAGAATCATAAAACCTATGGACTGCGATGTCTCCGAAAGAGAATCAAGCGTGTGTACAGGGGCATAAACGCAGCAGTGATAGGATTGGAGAAGTTCGGTGAGCAAATGAAGACCCTTTGAAGTCATATTGCATGGTACCCATTCCACGGGTCTCAACTCTCCAGGTTTAAGGTATTCTTCCTTCAGCTAAAACATGCATGTGGAACCCAGAGTATGATCAACCGTGTGATCGGGAGACGTGTTCCAATATGTGTCAGTTTTCGTCCCCTGGTACTCGGGTGCAACATTCCAGACGCTTTACTAACACTCTCCCGACTTGGAGAGTCAGTGCCTTTAACCTCCTGTTTGGCCCAGTTTGCAATTTCTGCGGAAGATGAACAGGAATAGGGAGAACCAATGACAGACTAGCTGGAGGTGTCTGGACGGGCAAATTTAACTCTCATTTCCCACCAGGAAGAGGAATTAACCAAAGGCTCAGCGTGCCGTGCCGGAACCAGATTAGGGCCTGAAGCCATCCTGCGGTGTTGCGGCCAGCTCACGAGAAAGCGAGTTGAAGAAAGGAGCTCAGGGGCACTGTAATTCACAAACCTGCAGAGTTATAAATGACAGCTATCGTCCAAAAATATACTGAAGTAAGGCTGCCAAGAGGACTTGAAAGCGGGGCAGAATTGCAGGAAACCGATTTCAGGAGGTAGACTGGAATTGCATTGAAAGCATAGGAAAAGAGGCAGAACGTCCACAATGATGCACTTGGCCAAAAAGGGCGTATGCGTTTTTTCCTGAATATATTCAGGAAAAAACGCATACGCCCTTTTTGGCCAACCAAGCAAGCTTGCAAAGGAAATCTGCACTACAATGAAGTCTCACTTCCCCCCGGTCAAAAGGGCCATCTGAAAAAAGTGTAAAATCCAGAAAGGCAGGACAGGCCATGGAGAACTGGGAGCCTTGTTATGCTGATGGGCGGGATGTAAATTGCCAACAGCCACTCGGGAGAAGTGTATGGTGTTTCCTGAAACATCTAAAAAACAAAGCAACAGAGCCTAGGGCACTTCCACTTATGGTCCTGTAGCTTAGGGAAATTAAAATCAAAAAGACACAGCCACCCCAAAGGTTGGGACGGCTCTGTTTACAAGAACCTGGTTTACGGTACAAGTTCAATATCGCAGAAAGTGAAAAATGGATAAAGATGTTGTGGTACTTACGTACAATGCAATATCACTCAGCAATGAAATCTATGTCATCAGGCCCGTAGCAGCATAATGAGTGGATTCAGGTACGATGATTCTAACTGAAATAAGTCACACAGGAAAAGAAACATCATAAGATATCACTAATACACGGAATGTAACCTTGGTTACACAGGAACTGAATTACAAAACAGAACAGGGTCTCAAATTTAGAAAACCAACTTATGCTTGCTTAAGGGGAAAGGTGAGTTGGGGTGCTGCATAAAACCAGAGATTGAAATGAGCACAGATAAAGTTCCTTAAGCCAAATATGGAATAGACAAGAGCTACTCCTTGCTCAATGAAATGGACTCAACACCACATATTAAATGCCTAAGAGTGTACCTGACTAGGAAGTATCTTAAAACCTATGGATTGCTATGTCTCTGAAAGAGAATCAAGTGTGTGTACAGGGGCATAAACGCAGCAGTGATAGGATTGGAGAGGTTCGGTGAGCAAATGAAGACCCTTTGAAGTCATATTGCATGGTACCCATTCCACGGGTCTCAACTCTCCAGGTTTAAGGTATTCTTCCTTCAGCTAAAACATGCATGTGGAACCCAGAGTATGATCAACCGTGTGATCGGGAGACGTGTTCCAATATGTCTCAGTTTTCGTCCCCTGGTACTCGGGTGCAACATTCCAGACGCTTTACTAACACTCTCCCGACTTGGAGAGTCAGTGCCTTTAACCTCCTGTTTGGCCCAGTTTGCAATTTCTGCGGAAGATGAACAGGAATAAGGAGAACCAATGAGAGACTAGCCGGAGGTGTCTGGACGGGCAAATTTAACTCTCATTTCCCACCAGGAAGAGGAATTAACCAAAGGATCAGCGTGCCGTGCCGGAACCAGATTAGGGCCTGAAGCCATCCTGCGGTGTTGCGGCCAGCTCACGAGAAAGCGAGTTGAAGAAAGGAGCTCAGGGGCACTGTAATTCACAAACCTGCAGAGTTATAAATGACAGCTATCGTCCAAAAATATACTGAAGTAAGGCTGCCAAGAGGACTTGAAAGCGGGGCAGAATTGCAGGAAACCGATTTCAGGAGGTAGACTGGAATTGCATTGAAAGCATAGGAAAAGAGGCAGAACGTCCACAATGATGCACTTGGCCAAAAAGGGCGTATGCGTTTTTTCCTGAATATATTCAGGAAAAAACGCATACGCCCTTTTTGGCCAACCAAGCAAGCTTGCAAAGGAAATCTGCACTACAATGAAGTCTCACTTCCCCCCGGTCAAAAGGGCCATCTGAAAAAAGTGTAAAATCCAGAAAGGCAGGACAGGCCATGGAGAACTGGGAGCCTTGTTATGCTGATGGGCGGGATGTCAATTGCCAACAGCCACTGGGGAGAAGTGTATGGTGTTTCCTGAAACATCTAAAAAACAAAGCAACAGAGCCTAGGGCACTTCCACTTATGGTCCTATAGCTTAGGGAAATTAAAATCAAAAGACACAGCCACCCCAAAGGTTGGGACGGCTCTGTTTACAAGAACCTGGTTTACGGTACAAGTTCAATATCGCAGAAAGTGAAAAATGGATAAAGAAGTTGTGGTACTTACGTACAATGCAATATCACTCAGCAATGAAATCTATGTCATCAGGCCCGTAGCAGCATAATGAGTGGATTCAGGTACGATGATTCTAACTGAAATAAGTCACACAGGAAAAGAAACATCATAAGATATCACTAATACACGGAATGTAAACTTGGCTACACAGGAACTGAATTACAAAACAGAACAGGGTCTCAAATTTAGAAACCCAACTTATGCTTGCTTAAGGGGAAAGGTGAGTTGGGGTGCTGCATAAAACCAGAGATTGAAATGAGCACAGATAAAGTTCCTTAAGCCAAATATGGAATAGACAAGAGCTACTCCTTGCTCCACGAAATGGACTCAACACCCCATATTAAATGCCTAAGAGTGTACCTGACTAGGAAGTATCTTAAAACCTATGGATTGCTATGTCTCTGAAAGAGAATCAAGTGTGTGTACAGGGGCATAAACGCAGCAGTGATAGGATTGGAGAGGTTCGGTGAGCAAATGAAGACCCTTTGAAGTCATATTGCATGGTACCCATTCCACGGGTCTCAACTCTCCAGGTTTAAGGTATTCTTCCTTCAGCTAAAACATGCATGTGGAACCCAGAGTATGATCAACCGTGTGATCGGGAGACGTGTTCCAATATGTCTCAGTTTTCGTCCCCTGGTACTCGGGTGCAACATTCCAGACGCTTTACTAACACTCTCCCGACTTGGAGAGTCAGTGCCTTTAACCTCCTGTTTGGCCCAGTTTGCAATTTCTGCGGAAGATGAACAGGAATAGGGAGAACAAATGACAGACTAGCTGGAGGTGTCTGGACGGGCAAATTTAACTCTCATTTCCCACCAGGAAGAGGAATTAACCAAAGGCTCAGCGTGCTGTGCCGGAACCAGATTAGGGCCTGAAGCCATCCTGCGGTGTTGCGGCCAGCTCACGAGAAAGCGAGTTGAAGAAAGGAGCTCAGGGGCACTGTAATTCACAAACCTGCAGAGTTATAAATGACAGCTATCGTCCAAAAATATACTGAAGTAAGGCTGCCAAGAGGACTTGAAAGCGGGGCAGAATTGCAGGAAACCGATTTCAGGAGGTAGACTGGAATTGCATTGAAAGCATAGGAAAAGAGGCAGAACGTCCACAATGATGCACTTGGCCAAAAAGGGCGTATGCGTTTTTTCCTGAATATATTCAGGAAAAAACGCATACGCCCTTTTTGGCCAACCAAGCAAGCTTGCAAAGGAAATCTGCACTACAATGAAGTCTCACTTCCCCCCGGTCAAAAGGGCCATCTGAAAAAAGTGTAAAATCCAGAAAGGCAGGACAGGCCATGGAGAACTGGGAGCCTTGTTATGCTGATGGGCGGGATGTCAATTGCCAACAGCCACTCGGGAGAAGTGTATGGTGTTTCCTGAAACATCTAAAAAACAAAGCAACAGAGCCTAGGGCACTTCCACTTATGGTCCTATAGCTTAGGGAAATTAAAATCAAAAAGACACAGCCACCCCAAAGGTTGGGACGGCTCTGTTTACAAGAACCTGGTTTACGGTACAAGTTCAATATCGCAGAAAGTGAAAAATGGATAAAGATGTTGTGGTACTTACGTACAATGCAGTATCACTCAGCAATGAAATCTATGTCATCAGGCCCGTAGCAGCATAATGAGTGGATTCAGGTACGATGATTCTAACTGAAATAAGTCACACAGAAAAAGAAACATCATAAGATATCACTAATACACGGAATGTAACCTTGGCTACACAGGAACTGAATTACAAAACAGAACAGGGTCTCAAATTTAGAAACCCAACTTATGCTTGCTTAAGGGGAAAGGTGAGTTGGGGTGCTGCATAAAACCAGAGATTGAAATGAGCACAGATAAAGTTCCTTAAGCCAAATATGGAATAGACAAGAGCTACTCCTTGCTCCACGAAATGGACTCAACACCCCATATTAAATGCCTAAGAGTGTACCTGACTAGGAAGTATCTTAAAACCTATGGATTGCTATGTCTCTGAAAGAGAATCAAGTGTGTGTACAGGGGCATAAACGCAGCAGTGATAGGATTGGAGAGGTTCGGTGAGCAAATGAAGACCCTTTGAAGTCATATTGCATGGTACCCATTCCACGGGTCTCAACTCTCCAGGTTTAAGGTATTCTTCCTTCAGCTAAAACATGCATGTGGAACCCAGAGTATGATCAACCGTGTGATCGGGAGACGTGTTCCAATATGTCTCAGTTTTCGTCCCCTGGTACTCGGGTGCAACATTCCAGACGCTTTACTAACACTCTCCCGACTTGGAGAGTCAGTGCCTTTAACCTCCTGTTTGGCCCAGTTTGCAATTTCTGCGGAAGATGAACAGGAATAGGGAGAACCAATGACAGACTAGCTGGAGGTGTCTGGACGGGCAAATTTAACTCTCATTTCCCACCAGGAAGAGGAATTAACCAAAGGCTCAGCGTGCCGTGCCGGAACCAGATTAGGGCCTGAAGCCATCCTGCGGTGTTGCGGCCAGCTCACGAGAAAGCGAGTTGAAGAAAGGAGCTCAGGGGCACTGTAATTCACAAACCTGCAGAGTTATAAATGACAGCTATCGTCCAAAAATATACTGAAGTAAGGCTGCCAAGAGGACTTGAAAGCGGGGCAGAATTGCAGGAAACCGATTTCAGGAGGTAGACTGGAATTGCATTGAAAGCATAGGAAAAGAGGCAGAACGTCCACAATGATGCACTTGGCCAAAAAGGGCGTATGCGTTTTTTCCTGAATATATTCAGGAAAAAACGCATACGCCCTTTTTGGCCAACCAAGCAAGGTTGCAAAGGAAATCTGCACTACAATGAAGTCTCACTTCCCCCCGGACAAAAGGGCCATCTGAAAAAAGTGTAAAATCCAGAAAGGCAGGACAGGCCATGGAGAACTGGGAGCCTTGTTATGCTGATGGGCGGGATGTCAATTGCCAACAGCCACTCGGGAGAAGTGTATGGTGTTTCCTGAAACATCTAAAAAACAAAGCAACAGAGCCTAGGGCACTTCCACTTATGGTCCTATAGCTTAGGGAAATTAAAATCAAAAAGACACAGCCACCCCAAAGGTTGGGACGGCTCTGTTTACAAGAACCTGGTTTACGGTACAAGTTCAATATCGCAGAAAGTGAAAAATGGATAAAGAAGTTGTGGTACTTACGTACAATGCAGTATCACTCAGCAATGAAATCTATGTCATCAGGCCCGTAGCAGCATAATGAGTGGATTCAGGTATGATGATTCTAACTGAAATAAGTCACACAGGAAAAGAAACATCATAAGATATCACTAATACACGGAATGTAACCTTGGCTACACAGGAACTGAATTACAAAACAGAACAGGGTCTCAAATTTAGAAAACCAACTTATGCTTGCTTAAGGGGAAAGGTGAGTTGGGGTGCTGCATAAAACCAGAGATTGAAATGAGCACAGATAAAGTTCCTTAAGCCAAATATGGAATAGACAAGAGCTACTCCTTGCTCCACGAAATGGACTCAACACCCCATATTAAATGCCTAAGAGTGTACCTGACTAGGAAGTATCTTAAAACCTATGGATTGCTATGTCTCTGAAAGAGAATCAAGTGTGTGTACAGGGGCATAAACGCAGCAGTGATAGGATTGGAGAGGTTCGGTGAGCAAATGAAGACCCTTTGAAGTCATATTGCATGGTACCCATTCCACGGGTCTCAACTCTCCAGGTTTAAGGTATTCTTCCTTCAGCTAAAACATGCATGTGGAACCCAGAGTATGATCAACCGTGTGATCGGGAGACGTGTTCCAATATGTCTCAGTTTTCGTCCCCTGGTACTCGGGTGCAACATTCCAGACGCTTTACTAACACTCTCCCGACTTGGAGAGTCAGTGCCTTTAACCTCCTGTTTGGCCCAGTTTGCAATTTCTGCGGAAGATGAACAGGAATAGGGAGAACCAATGAGAGACTAGCCGGAGGTGTCTGGACGGGCAAATTTAACTCTCATTTCCCACCAGGAAGAGGAATTAACCAAAGGATCAGCGTGCCGTGCCGGAACCAGATTAGGGCCTGAAGCCATCCTGCGGTGTTGCGGCCAGCTCACGAGAAAGCGAGTTGAAGAAAGGAGCTCAGGGGCACTGTAATTCACAAACCTGCAGAGTTATAAATGACAGCTATCGTCCAAAAATATACTGAAGTAAGGCTGCCAAGAGGACTTGAAAGCGGGGCAGAATTGCAGGAAACCGATTTCAGGAGGTAGACTGGAATTGCATTGAAAGCATAGGAAAAGAGGCAGAACGTCCACAATGATGCACTTGGCCAAAAAGGGCGTATGCGTTTTTTCCTGAATATATTCAGGAAAAAACGCATACGCCCTTTTTGGCCAACCAAGCAAGCTTGCAAAGGAAATCTGCACTACAATGAAGTCTCACTTCCCCCCGGTCAAAAGGGCCATCTGAAAAAAGTGTAAAATCCAGAAAGGCAGGACAGGCCATGGAGAACTGGGAGCCTTGTTATGCTGATGGGCGGGATGTCAATTGCCAACAGCCACTCGGGAGAAGTGTATGGTGTTTCCTGAAACATCTAAAAAACAAAGCAACAGAGCCTAGGGCACTTCCACTTATGGTCCTATAGCTTAGGGAAATTAAAATCAAAAGACACAGCCACCCCAAAGGTTGGGACGGCTCTGTTTACAAGAACCTGGTTTACGGTACAAGTTCAATATCGCAGAAAGTGAAAAATGGATAAAGAAGTTGTGGTACTTACGTACAATGCAATATCACTCAGCAATGAAATCTATGTCATCAGGCCCGTAGCAGCATAATGAGTGGATTCAGGTACGATGATTCTAACTGAAATAAGTCACACAGGAAAAGAAACATCATAAGATATCACTAATACACGGAATGTAAACTTGGCTACACAGGAACTGAATTACAAAACAGAACAGGGTCTCAAATTTAGAAACCCAACTTATGCTTGCTTAAGGGGAAAGGTGAGTTTGGGTGCTGCATAAAACCAGAGATTGAAATGAGCACAGATAAAGTTCCTTAAGCCAAATATGGAATAGACAAGAGCTACTCCTTGCTCCACGAAATGGACTCAACACCCCATATTAAATGCCTAAGAGTGTACCTGACTAGGAAGTATCTTAAAACCTATGGATTGCTATGTCTCTGAAAGAGAATCAAGTGTGTGTACAGGGGCATAAACGCAGCAGTGATAGGATTGGAGAGGTTCGGTGAGCAAATGAAGACCCTTTGAAGTCATATTGCATGGTACCCATTCCACGGGTCTCAACTCTCCAGGTTTAAGGTATTCTTCCTTCAGCTAAAACATGCATGTGGAACCCAGAGTATGATCAACCGTGTGATCGGGAGACGTGTTCCAATATGTGTCAGTTTTCGTCCCCTGGTACTCGGGTGCAACATTCCAGACGCTTTACTAACACTCTCCCGACTTGGAGAGTCAGTGCCTTTAACCTCCTGTTTGGCCCAGTTTGCAATTTCTGCGGAAGATGAACAGGAATAGGGAGAACCAATGACAGACTAGCTGGAGGTGTGTGGACGGGCAAATTTAACTCTCATTTCCCACCAGGAAGAGGAATTAACCAAAGGCTCAGCGTGCCGTGCCGGAACCAGATTAGGGCCTGAAACCATCCTGCGGTGTTGCGGCCAGCTCACGAGAAAGCGAGTTGAAGAAAGGAGCTCAGGGGCACTGTAATTCACAAACCTGCAGAGTTATAAATGACAGCTATCGTCCAAAAATATACTGAAGTAAGGCTGCCAAGAGGACTTGAAAGCGGGGCAGAATTGCAGGAAACCGATTTCAGGAGGTAGACTGGAATTGCATTGAAAGCATAGGAAAAGAGGCAGAACGTCCACAATGATGCACTTGGCCAAAAAGGGCGTATGCGTTTTTTCCTGAATATATTCAGGAAAAAACGCATACGCCCTTTTTGGCCAACCAAGCAAGCTTGCAAAGGAAATCTGCACTACAATGAAGTCTCACTTCCCCCCGGTCAAAAGGGCCATCTGAAAAAAGTGTAAAATCCAGAAAGGCAGGACAGGCCATGGAGAACTGGGAGCCTTGTTATGCTGATGGGTGGGATGTCAATTGCCAACAGCCACTCGGGAGAAGTGTATGGTGTTTCCTGAAACATCTAAAAAACAAAGCAACAGAGCCTAGGGCACTTCCACTTATGGTCCTATAGCTTAGGGAAATTAAAATCAAAAAGACACAGCCACCCCAAAGGTTGGGACGGCTCTGTTTACAAGAACCTGGTTTACGGTACAAGTTCAATATCGCAGAAAGTGAAAAATGGATAAAGAAGTTGTGGTACTTACGTACAATGCAGTATCACTCAGCAATGAAATCTATGTCATCAGGCCCGTAGCAGCATAATGAGTGGATTCAGGTACGATGATTCTAACTGAAATAAGTCACACAGAAAAAGAAACATCATAAGATATCACTAATACACGGAATGTAACCTTGGCTACACAGGAACTGAATTACAAAACAGAACAGGGTCTCAAATTTAGAAACCCAACTTATGCTTGCTTAAGGGGAAAGGTGAGTTGGGGTGCTGCATAAAACCAGAGATTGAAATGAGCACAGATAAAGTTCCTTAAGCCAAATATGGAATAGACAAGAGCTACTCCTTGCTCCACGAAATGGACTCAACACCCCATATTAAATGCCTAAGAGTGTACCTGACTAGGAAGTATCTTAAAACCTATGGATTGCTATGTCTCTGAAAGAGAATCAAGTGTGTGTACAGGGGCATAAACGCAGCAGTGATAGGATTGGAGAGGTTCGGTGAGCAAATGAAGACCCTTTGAAGTCATATTGCATGGTACCCATTCCACGGGTCTCAACTCTCCAGGTTTAAGGTATTCTTCCTTCAGCTAAAACATGCATGTGGAACCCAGAGTATGATCAACCGTGTGATCGGGAGACGTGTTCCAATATGTCTCAGTTTTCGTCCCCTGGTACTCGGGTGCAACATTCCAGACGCTTTACTAACACTCTCCCGACTTGGAGAGTCAGTGCCTTTAACCTCCTGTTTGGCCCAGTTTGCAATTTCTGCGGAAGATGAACAGGAATAGGGAGAACCAATGACAGACTAGCTGGAGGTGTCTGGACGGGCAAATTTAACTCTCATTTCCCACCAGGAAGAGGAATTAACCAAAGGCTCAGCGTGCCGTGCCGGAACCAGATTAGGGCCTGAAGCCATCCTGCGGTGTTGCGGCCAGCTCACGAGAAAGCGAGTTGAAGAAAGGAGCTCAGGGGCACTGTAATTCACAAACCTGCAGAGTTATAAATGACAGCTATCGTCCAAAAATATACTGAAGTAAGGCTGCCAAGAGGACTTGAAAGCGGGGCAGAATTGCAGGAAACCGATTTCAGGAGGTAGACTGGAATTGCATTGAAAGCATAGGAAAAGAGGCAGAACGTCCACAATGATGCACTTGGCCAAAAAGGGCGTATGCGTTTTTTCCTGAATATATTCAGGAAAAAACGCATACGCCCTTTTTGGCCAACCAAGCAAGGTTGCAAAGGAAATCTGCACTACAATGAAGTCTCACTTCCCCCCGGACAAAAGGGCCATCTGAAAAAAGTGTAAAATCCAGAAAGGCAGGACAGGCCATGGAGAACTGGGAGCCTTGTTATGCTGATGGGCGGGATGTCAATTGCCAACAGCCACTCGGGAGAAGTGTATGGTGTTTCCTGAAACATCTAAAAAACAAAGCAACAGAGCCTAGGGCACTTCCACTTATGGTCCTATAGCTTAGGGAAATTAAAATCAAAAAGACACAGCCACCCCAAAGGTTGGGACGGCTCTGTTTACAAGAACCTGGTTTACGGTACAAGTTCAATATCGCAGAAAGTGAAAAATGGATAAAGAAGTTGTGGTACTTACGTACAATGCAGTATCACTCAGCAATGAAATCTATGTCATCAGGCCCGTAGCAGCATAATGAGTGGATTCAGGTACGATGATTCTAACTGAAATAAGTCACACAGGAAAAGAAACATCATAAGATATCACTAATACACGGAATGTAACCTTGGCTACACAGGAACTGAATTACAAAACAGAACAGGGTCTCAAATTTAGAAACCCAACTTATGCTTGCTTAAGGGGAAAGGTGAGTTTGGGTGCTGCATAAAACCAGAGATTGAAATGAGCACAGATAAAGTTCCTTAAGCCAAATATGGAATAGACAAGAGCTACTCCTTGCTCCACGAAATGGACTCAACACCCCATATTAAATGCCTAAGAGTGTACCTGACTAGGAAGTATCTTAAAACCTATGGATTGCTATGTCTCTGAAAGAGAATCAAGTGTGTGTACAGGGGCATAAACGCAGCAGTGATAGGATTGGAGAGGTTCGGTGAGCAAATGAAGACCCTTTGAAGTCATATTGCATGGTACCCATTCCACGGGTCTCAACTCTCCAGGTTTAAGGTATTCTTCCTTCAGCTAAAACATGCATGTGGAACCCAGAGTATGATCAACCGTGTGATCGGGAGACGTGTTCCAATATGTCTCAGTTTTCGTCCCCTGGTACTCGGGTGCAACATTCCAGACGCTTTACTAACACTCTCCCGACTTGGAGAGTCAGTGCCTTTAACCTCCTGTTTGGCCCAGTTTGCAATTTCTGCGGAAGATGAACAGGAATAGGGAGAACCAATGACAGACTAGCTGGAGGTGTCTGGACGGGCAAATTTAACTCTCATTTCCCATCAGGAAGAGGAATTAACCAAAGGCTCAGCGTGCCGTGACGGAACCAGATTAGGGCCTGAAGCCATCCTGCGGTGTTGCGGCCAGCTCACGAGAAAGCGAGTTGAAGAAAGGAGCTCAGGGGCACTGTAATTCACAAACCTGCAGAGTTATAAATGACAGCTATCGTCCAAAAATATACTGAAGTAAGGCTGCCAAGAGGACTTGAAAGCGGGGCAGAATTGCAGGAAACCGATTTCAGGAGGTAGACTGGAATTGCATTTAAAGCATAGGAAAAGAGGCAGAACGTCCACAATGATGCACTTGGCCAAAAAGGGCGTATGCGTTTTTTCCTGAATATATTCAGGAAAAAACGCATACGCCCTTTTTGGCCAACCAAGCAAGCTTGCAAAGGAAATCTGCACTACAATGAAGTCTCACTTCCCCCCGGTCAAAAGGGCCATCTGAAAAAAGTGTAAAATCCAGAAAGGCAGGACAGGCCATGGAGAACTGGGAGCCTTGTTATGCTGATGGGCGGGATGTCAATTGCCAACAGCCACTCGGGAGAAGTGTATGGTGTTTCCTGAAACATCTAAAAAACAAAGCAACAGAGCCTAGGGCACTTCCACTTATGGTCCTATAGCTTAGGGAAATTAAAATCAAAAAGACACAGCCACCCCAAAGGTTGGGACGGCTCTGTTTACAAGAACCTGGTTTACGGTACAAGTTCAATATTGCAGAAAGTGAAAAATGGATAAAGAAGTTGTGGTACTTACGTACAATGCAGTATCACTCAGCAATGAAATCTATGTCATCAGGCCCGTAGCAGCATAATGAGTGGATTCAGGTACGATGATTCTAACTGAAATAAGTCACACAGGAAAAGAAACATCATAAGATATCACTAATACACGGAATGTAACCTTGGCTACACAGGAACTGAATTACAAAACAGAACAGGGTCTCAAATTTAGAAACCCAACTTATGCTTGCTTAAGGGGAAAGGTGAGTTTGGGTGCTGCATAAAACCAGAGATTGAAATGGATTGAAATGAGCACAGATAAAGTTCCTTAAGCCAAATATGGAATAGACAAGAGCTACTCCTTGCTCAACGAAATGGACTCAACACCCCATATTAAACGCCTAAGAATGTACCTGACTAGGAAGTATCTTAAAACCTATGGATTGCTATGTCTCCGAAAGAGAATCAAGCGTGTGTACAGGGGCATAAACGCAGCAGTGATAGGACTGGAGAGGTTCGGTGAGCAAATGAAGACCCTTTGAAGTCATATTGCATGGTACCCATTCCACGGGTCTCAACTCTCCAGGTTTAAGGGATTCTTCCTTCAGCTAAAACATGCATGTGGAACCCAGAGTATGATCAACCGTGTGATCGGGAGACGTGTTCCAATATGTCTCAGTTTTCGTCCCCTGGTACTCGGGTGCAACATTCCAGACGCTTTACTAACACTCTCCCGACTTGGAGAGTCAGTGCCTTTAACCTCCTGTTTGGCCCAGTTTGCAATTTCTGCGGAAGATGAACAGGAATAGGGAGAACCAATGACAGACTAGCTGGAGGTGTCTAGACGGGCAAATTTAACTCCCATTTCCCACCAGGAAGAGGAATTAACCAAAGGCTCAGCGTGCCGTGCCGGAACCAGATTAGGGCCTGAAGCCATCCTGCGGTGTTGCGGCCAGCTCACGAGAAAGCGAGTTGAAGAAAGGAGCTCAGGGGCACTGTAATTCACAAACCTGCAGAGTTATAAATGACAGCTATCGTCCAAAAATATACTGAAGTAAGGCTGCCAAGAGGACTTGAAAGCGGGGCAGAATTGCAGGAAACCGATTTCAGGAGGTAGACTGGAATTGCATTGAAAGCATAGGAAAAGAGGCAGAACGTCCACAATGATGCACTTGGCCAAAAAGGGCGTATGCGTTTTTTCCTGAATATATTCAGGAAAAAACGCATACGCCCTTTTTGGCCAACCAAGCAAGCTTGCAATGGAAATCTGCACTACAATGAAGTCTCACTTCCCCCCGGTCAAAAGGGCCATCTGAAAAAAGTGTAAAATCCAGAAAGGCAGGACAGGCCATGGAGAACTGGGAGCCTTGTTATGCTGATGGGCGGGATGTAAATTGCCAACAGCCACTCGGGAGAAGTGTATGGTGTTTCCTGAAACATCTAAAAAACAAAGCAACAGAGCCTAGGGCACTTCCACTTATGGTCCTATAGCTTAGTTAATTTAAAATCAAACAGACACAGCCACCCCAAAGGTTGGGACGGTTCTTTTTACTGGAATCTCGTCTACGGCACAAGTTAAATATCCCAGAGAGCAAATAATGGATAAAGAAGTTGCGGTACTTATGTACAACAGAATACAACTCAGCAATGAAATCTATGTCACCAGGCCCGTACCAGCATAATGAGTGGATTGAGGCACGATGATTCTAAGTGAAATAAGTCACACAGAAAAAGAAACATCATAAGGTATCACTAATACACGGAATGTGAACTTGGCTACACAGGAACTGAATTCCAAAACAGAACAGGGTCTCAAGTTTAGAAAACTAACTTATGCTTGCTTAAGGGGGAAGGTGAGTTGGGGTGCTGCATTAAACCAGAGTTTGAAATTAGCACAGATACCGTTCCATAAGCCAAATATGGAATAGACAAGACCTACCCTTGCTCAACGAAATGGATTCAACAATGAGGTATCACCTCACACCTGGTAGAATAGGCATCATAGAAAATCTACAAGCAAAAAATGCTGGAAAGGGTGTGGAGAAAAGGAACCCTCTTCCACTATTGTTGGGAATATAAATTGATACAGTCACTATGGAGAACAATATGGAATTTCTTAAGAAACTAACAATAGAATTACCATATGATACAGCAATCCCAGTACTGGACATATACCCAGACAAAACCATAAATCAAAAAGAGACATTCACCGCAATGTTCATTGCATCACTATTTACAATATCGAGGTAATGGAAGCAACCTAAATGCCCACAGACAGACGAATGCATAAAGCCGTGGTACATATATAAAATGCAATATTACTAAGCCATGAAAAGGAATGAAATTGGGTCATTTGTAGAGACGTCGATGCATCTAGCGACTGTCATACAGAGTGAAGTAAGTCAGAAAGAGAAAAACAAATCTTGTATATTCATGCATATATGTGGAATCTAGAAAACCTGTACAGATTAACCATTTTGCAAGGCATAAATAGAGCAACAGATGTAGACAACAAACGTATGGACAACAAGGGGGGAAAGCTGTTGGGGGGGGTGGTGGGAGGAGTTGAGAGACTGGGATTGGCATGTATACATTTATATGTATAAAATAGATAACCAATAAGAACCTGCTGTATAAAAATATAAAATAAAATTAAAAAGAAATAAAATTTAAAAAATAGAAAAAACAATTATTCCCTTCACATACATGTATTTATATGAATAAATTATTTCCATGCTTATATCTGTAAATACAAAAAAGAGGAATAAAATCTACCTTGAACCCAAAACGAAAAAGAGAAAAAAACCACAGAACCCACCAGTTCCACAGAGGAAAACCGTATCAGGGCACTTGCTCCAGTTGTAAACAATTCTGAAGTTGGTCAGTGGTGGGGAATCGTCTCCCATTCAGCCAGCAGCCCCCACGCAACAAGCGTCCTCATTGCAAAGCTGGGGCACCGTGCCGAGGCATCTGTGAGTAAACGTGAGCTGAGCCCCAGGCCAGTTGCTGCTGAACTATTCCCACCCATCCCAGGTAAAACACCTGAATATAGACAAGGACTTGAAAGCCTAGAGGGAGGGCCATAGAGCCACACGAGTGACAGCATGCCGGCCGACTTGGTGCCTGCAGGCCAGCCAGGATGGTCCTGGCCCTGGGTGCTCTTCTGGAAGATTTCCATTTCCCTGCCTGAGATACCCGTCCTGTCCCTGCCCCCACTGCTTTTTTCCTTCCTCACCTCTGCCCAGGGAGAAATTCCAGCAGCAGGTATGGGTGACACATCTTCTTCTTTAGCAGGTGGCAGCCTGGCAACTGCTGCAGAAAGTCCAGCAGAGCCCCACTCACACTGGGCCACCCACAAAGCCGTGGCCTCTCACTCCCTCCCACCAGCCCAGCCCCGAGACTGCTGACAGGGCAGAGAAAATGGCGTCAGGCACGGCTGCAGGGGCTCTTGCTGCCTGGAGTGGTATTTATAGTGATCTCAACCCAGGCACACCTGGGGAGGGCTGGCCGGCACGGTAAGGCTGCCCAGGTCAGCCAATCATCACCCCTCAGGGGCTCACAGTTGCAGAAAATGGAACTTGCTGAACCGGCCAGGTCCAAGGAACAGGTGTGGGCTCCTGAGAGTCAGGATAGACAAGGGGCTGCAGCTTTGGCTTGTTTTCTAATCATTTTATCTGGCCCATGAGTGGGAGACAACTTCAAGAAAACCCTCTCCTAATGAGAGGAACCCAGGAGTCAGGGAGAGGAGGGGTGGGTGGTGGTTGGAGACAGAGGCCTGGTGCCCCGGGTGCAGTGGAAGTCTCTGGAAGACCAGGTGGAGGGAGGCCTCACGGAGTGATGCCCAGGGTCACAGACCTGTCGCAGCTGCTGTTTGTTAGTTCAAGTCCTGCTCTGAGGTGCTCTGTGTCAGCTCTGAGCGACAGGTGAGCTGGGGGTGCTCTGCAATGAGGGCTATGTGCACGGTTCCTGTGTGCCCAGCCCTGCCACGGTACCTGCAAGGGTAGCTCTGTATCCTGGGAGGGGCCTGACCACGAGAGCCCTGTGGGCTGGGGTGGGGGTGGGGTACCTGCCCAGGTGAGCTCCATATTCTGGGATTGGTCTGACCACGAGAGCCCCATGGGCTGCTGGGGACCTGGTAAAGGATGTCAGGACAGTCAGTGAAGCCACCGAGGATATACCTCCAGTTGCTCCTAATTCCTACACCCTGCTGGTCATTCTACCAACCACCAGGACATGGTATTCTGTATTAGTCTTCAATGATGCCTTCTTTTGTATTCCATTAGTCCCAGAGTCACAAGAAATTTTGGCTTGTGAGTGGCAGGACTCAACATACAACTAAAACAATACTTCCGGGCCGTCTGGCCCCAAGGGTGCAAAAATTCCCACCCCATCTTTGGGGAAAGCTTAGCTAAAGACCTAAAAGTTCTACCTCTGGAAAAGGAAACCCTCCTTCAATATGCAGACGACATTCTGATCGCCAGCCCTACTAAGGAGGCCTCTGAACTACCAAGCCAATAAAGGATAGAAGTTGTCCAAGAAAAAGCTCAAATATCACAGACTGCCGTGACCTGCCTGGGCTTCATTCTCACAGAAGGTTGGAGAAGTCCATCCCAGGAAAGGGAAGAAACCATTTTCAGCCTTACCCCTTTCTAAAACTAGAAGACAGCTTAGGGGTTCCTGGGGAGGCCAGGGTTTGCTGCTTCTGGATCCCTAACTACAGTCTACTAGCTGGGCCTCTATATGAAACACTGAAAGGAAAAGATGATGATCCTTTTGAATAGAATCCAGAAGTGGCCTTTCAAGAATGGAAAGAGCAGTCAATTCAGACCCTTGCCCTGGAACTCCCTAATTTAGCTAAACCCTTTGACCTTTACATTCCCGGTGAAAGGTGAATCGCCATTGGAGAATTAGTGCAAAACCTGGGACCACTTGAAATGGAACAATGCAAGAATGCCATCCAGGTAGGATAAACTATGGTCACCAAGGGGCTTGGCCCACTGCCACATCTGGCCAAGATACTGGCGGTATCTAAAACCCTGGAAATCAGCAGCCCAAAAGGCCACCTCCCTCCTAAGGGAAAAGGACCCCACGTGGTGATCCTAACCACCAACCATGCCCTGAAGTTGCAGGGTTCGCTCCGTGGGCACACCGACCTCGAGTGAGGAGGCCCTCCAACTCCAACATCCAGAGAGATAACCGGGGGCAACAGGGCACCATGACGACTCGTGTGAACATCACTTGACCTGGAGTTTCTCTCATAAAACAACAAGAGTGTGTCCCAAAAGAGTAGACTACTGCTTGCCGGACTTACTGCACCCAGAGGGGAGCTAATAATCTTGGCGGGGGAACCGTATATCACACTGTCACCATAGAAAAGCCTACAGACACCGTGATGATGGTGGCCAGTAAGACCGGCTGGACTCTTGTTTACTTCAAAAGGCTGTTGACTCAGTGGCCATCATGGTCCTTGATCACCACTGACCCTGGACTGTCTGGGAGTTGAGCGGGCAGGGCTCTGACACCTGGTGCTGTTTGTACGTTAATTCAGGGGCCTAATTGAAGAAAGCGCAGACTACTGGTCAGAGCATCTAGGCTGGCAGAAACGGTCGGCCTAAGGTGGCCGAACAAATGTGGGGCGGGGTGAAACCGGCCCCCACAGCGTCTCTGCACATCTCTTTCCTGGACCCTTAAAGGTCATTGGAATCTATAACACTTCCAATGCTGGTGCTCAGGTGGACGAGCAGGGAGGCAGGGGGCCTGGGGACAATCAACGTCACCTGGAGGCTGCTGGGGAGAAGCTCTGACCCTCGCCCCAGGGTATGAGGGCTCCCAACTCAGCACTCAGCAGTTACAGAAGAAGGTTCTGCACCCTCAGCACTCCAAGAATGAGGAACGGGACAAAAGGCAGAGGGGGGCTTTGTCCCCAGCAAAGCCCATTAAAAATCCCTGGGAGATAAAAATAGAATCTGGGCAATAAAGTCAAGTCTAACCTTTTTTATCCTTTGTGCTTTGTCTAATTTCACGTGCTCCTAGGGTCCCGCATGCAGAGGTTCCACACCCGGCACTTCAGACCAGATTTCCTAGTGCAGAATGGCTGGGTCGACACCTCAGCTCCTGGGGCCCAGTGCAGACTCCGCGATATAGAGCCTGAGCTACAGCCAACCCGGCCCTCGAGAGCTCCGCCCCCTCCCTCCCACTGACTCTGACAGGATCTCTACACAGCAGCCCAGCCCACAGCCCACGGGGTAGTACATGCTCTCACCTCTCCATTCTCTGATCAAAATATAAAGTTTCCTTTGCTTGTGAACCAAACTCAGTCTCGATCTGTTGGCCCCAATGACACTGGGCAGGGGGACACTTGTTGGGGTCCACTCTGGAGGATCAGTAACAGAAATTGAGACTATTGTAACCTCAATGAACAGATGTGTGAGCCAAAGTGTAGTTAACATAGAACAGTGTATAAGGCTCGGGTAAAATAAGATGTTTCTAACACTTCCATTGGATATTTCCATCACTTTATTATAAACAAGTTCAGTGAAAAGGTTTGTCTTATTTGTCAGCTCAATATTAGAGAAATGAAGTGATTTCTTTCCAAGGATGTACATCTAATAATCTTGGTTAAACCTTCAATCTTGTTTTAAATGCTTTTCCATTGAAAATGATACCTCTCTTTCAGCTCCCCCATTTCTGAGAAGTATAAAATCTTATAATTTATTATTACCAAAGGGGAAAGGTGGGAGGAGGGATAAATTAACAGTTTGGGATTAACACATACACACTGCTATGTATAAAATAGATCATCAACAAGGAACTACTGTATAGCACAGGGAACTACACTCAACATTTTGCAATAACCTATAAGGGGAAATAATCTGAAAAAGAATAGATATTTTTATTGACATCATCTATCAATGACAGTTAAAGTGTAACCTAAGGGAAGCTGGTGGTGAGTGCTTCTGACCCTGAAGACTTCAATCATCTAAAGTTTGGACTCTGCCTACTTCCCAAGGCCCTTAATGAACATATGTGTAGCCGTAGCTTAAAAAATTCCCCAGTTTGGGTTTCGGGGAGACACTGATTTTGAAAAAGCCCTGGTGTTCTCCTTACATGAATGGGACTCTTCCTACTGCTAAAACATGTCTGTCACACCCAGAGGATGGTATACCGTCTGATCGGGAAGAGTTTGGAAAAGGCATCTCATCTCCTCATCTCCTGGTGCTCGGGTTCACCCCTCCAGCGTCTTTACTAACAGTCTCCCCACTTGGAGATGTCAGCACTGTCAACATCCTGTTGCGTACAGTTTGGAATTTGTCCAGAGGATGAAGCGGAAGGATGAGGAACAATGAGAGACAAGTCCTACGTGTTCAGACAGGCACATGTCACTCTAATTTCCAATCAGGAAGACGAATTGACCAAAGGCTAGGGTTGCCCATGGAAACAGTATAGGGCTTGAGGAAATCCCGCTGCTTTGTGGCCAGTTCCCATAAACACAAGTTGAACAATAGAACTCAGGGGCAGTAAAATTCACAAAACTGCAGAGTTGAAAATATCCATCACTGAAAAATGTCTTGAGGAAAGTCAGAGAAAAGGACTTGTAAGCAAGGGAGAATGGCAGGAAAGGGATTTGAGGAGGTAGAAAGGACTCGCCGTTAAGCACAAGAAAAGGAGCTGAACATTGCCAACATTGCAGTTGGCCAAAAAGGGTGTATGCGTTTTTTTGTGTATATATTCAAGAAAAGAGCGTACACCTTTTTAGCCAACCAAACAGGTGGGCACTGGAAGTCAATACTACAAAAGACATCACTTCGCATCAGTCAGAAGAGCCATCCTCATAAAGCGTAAACAACAGAAATGCAGGACAGGGCAAGGAGAAGAGGGAGCCCTGTGAGACTTATAGTGGAAATGTATATTGCCAACGGCCATTCTGGAGAAGTGTATTGTGTCTACTAAAGCATCTAAACAATGAGCTACAGAGCATAGGGCACTTGCACTCATGGGCGTATATCTTGGGAAAAACAAAAATCGAGAGGACACAGGCACCCCAATGTTTACCCCCTCTCTGTTTAAAAGATCCTCGACTAGGATATAACTTAAATGTCTCTGGAGGGAAAAAATGGATAGAGATGTGGTACTTAGGTAGAGTGGAATATTATTCAGCCTGGAAATCAATGAAATATGGCCAGCTGTAACAACTCCGGAGGAGTTACGTATGATCATTCTAAGTGACAGAATTCAAAAAGAAGAAGACACATATCATAAGATATCACTTAAAGGTGGAATCCAAAATGGCTACACATGAAATAAATTACAAAACAAAAACATAGTCAAATATGTAGAAAACACGCATAAGGCTGCTAAACGGGAAAGGTGGGGAGGGGTGAGGCATCATCCAGGAGGTTGAAATTAGCAAAGATACCATTCCAAATACCAAACTGATAATCAACAAGGCCTACACGGTAGCTAAAAGAACTGCACTCAGCACACTCAAGTCACCGGAAAAGAATATATACGACTGGTAAGAATCTGAAAAAGAATTTATTGATGTCTCTCTGTACGTGAATCAAGTGGATGTACAGCAGCAAGAAACAGAGCTTTGAAAATCAGCTGTAACCAATATAGTAATAAATTGAAAAAAATAAACGACAGAGAGACAGAGAAAACCTCTTACAACTTTTCCTCAGGGACGGTGATGCAACATGGATTGAACACATCTAGACCCACAGCAGGATGAGACATAAGGCTGGAAACTGTTTGCGCTAAGAGAAATGTGAGGTTGGGTGAGGAAATGCACACCCTTTAAAGTAATACTACCTGGTACCCATTCAATGGGTCCCAAATCTGCAGGTTCAAGGGATCTTCCTACAGCTAAAACATGCATGGAAAACCCAGAGGACTGTACACCATGTGATCGGGAGATGTGTCTAAAATGCACCTCATTTATCCTCTCCTGGTGCTCCTGTTCACCATTCCAGCCACGTTACTTAGAAGCTCCCCACTTGGAGAATCAGCACATTTAAACTTCTGTTTCACACATTTTGCAAATTGTGAGGAGGATGAACGGGAAGAGGGGGAACCAATGAGAGAAGAGTTGTAGGGGTTTGGACGGGCACATATCACTCTAATTTCCCATTAAGAATAAGAATTAAAAAAAGGCTCAGCCTGCCTCGCCGGAGCCAAAATAGGGCCTGAAGCAATCCTGCGCGTTTGAGGCCAGCTCACAAAAGAGCAACTTAAAACATGGAGCTCAGGGTCACTGCAATTCACAAACCTGCAGAGTTATAAATGAAAACTAACGTCCAAAAATATGTTGAGGTAAGGCAAAGAAGAGGATCTGAATGCAAGACAGAATTGCAAGAAACAGATTTCAAGAGATAGATTGGACTCGTCTTTAACGCACATGAAAAGCGGCAGAATTTCGACAATGATGCAGTTGGCCCAAAAGGGCGTATGCGAGTTTTCCTGATTATATCCAGGAAAAAACGCATACGCACTTTATGGGCAACGAAGCAAGCAAGCAATGCAAATGTGCACAACAAAGAAGTCTCATTTCCCACCGGTCAAAAGGGCCATCCTAAAAAATTGTAAAAACCAGAAATGCAGGACAGGCCATGGAGAACAGGGAGCCTTTATACGCTGATGGGCAGTGTGTGAACTGCCGAGAGCCACTCTGGAGAAGTGTATGGTGGTTCCTAAATCATCTAAAAACAGAGCTACAGAGCATAGGACACTTCCAATCATGGGAGTATATCTAGGGAAGTCTAAAAATCAACAAGACACAAGCACACCACAGTTTAGGGCTACTCTGTTTACAAGAACCTCAACTTCAGTACACCTTAAATATCCCAGGAAAGAGAACAATGGATAAAGAAGATGTGGTACTTATGTACAATGGAATATCTCTTCACCATGAAATCAATGTAATAAGGCTAGTAGAAGGATAAAGAGTGGATTTAGGTCCGATAATACTACTTGAAATAAGTCAAACAGAAAAAGAAACATATCATAAGATATCACTTATAGAGGGAGGGTAAATATGGCTGCACAAGAAATGAATTACAGAACAGAACAGTGTCTCACATTTAGAAAACACACTTATGTCAGCTTAAGGGGAAAGGAGAGGTGGGGTGATGCATAAAACCAGAGTTTGAAATTAGCACAGATACCGTTCAAGAAACCAAATAGGTATTAGACAAGATCTACACCTTGCTCAATGAACTGGCCTCAACACACCCTATACACCGCAGAGAAATATATCTGAGTAATAAGAATCTTAAAACCCATGTATTGATATATCTCCATAAGGGAATCAAGTGTGTGCAGAGCGGCACAAACACAGCAGTGAAAATGAGCTAAACCCCATTATAGAAATAAATTTTAAAAACAAAACGCAGAAACAATGAAAGAGAGAAAAATTCTTACAAAATTCGCTCAGGGGCTGTGATGCAACCTGGATTGACCACATATAAACCCACAGCTGGATAAGACATAAGGCTGGACACTTGGGGCTGAGAGGATTGGTGAGCTTCGGTGAGCAACTGCCGAAAGTTTAATGCAATACTTCATGCTACTCATTCCAAGGGTCCCAACACTCCAGGTTGAAGGGAATCTTCCTACAGCTAAACCATGCTTGGGAAACCCAGCGACTGGTATACCATATGATCGGGAAAGGTTTCTAAAACGCACCACATTTTTCCTCTCCTGGGGCTCCGGATCGACATTCCAGCCGCTTTACTAACAACATCCCCACATGGAGAGTCAATGCCTTTAAGTTCTGGTATCGCACAGTCTTCAGTTAGTGCGGAGGATGAATGGGAATAGGGGGAACCAGTGAGAAACTAGCTGTAGCGGTTTCAATGGGCACATGTCACTCTAATTTCACATCAGTAAGAAGAATGAACCAAAGGCACAGCAAGGTGTCCCAGAAGAAGAATAGGGCTTCAAGGAATCCTGTGGTTATGGGGCAAGATCACAAAACTAAGAGCTGAAAAATGGAGCTAAGGGCCACTGCAATTCAAAAACCTGACTTGCCCAAAAAGGGCGTATGTGTTTTTTCCTGAATATATTCAGGAAAAAACGCATACGCCCTTTTTGGCCAACCAAGCAAGCTTGCAAAGGAAATCTGCACTACAATGAAGTCTCAATTCCCCCTGGTCAAAAGGGCCATCTGAAAAAAGTGTAAAATCCATAAAGGCATGACAGGCCATGGAGAACTGGGGGCCATCTTATGCTGATGGGCAGGATGTAAATTGCCAACAGCCACTCTGGAGAAGTGTTTGGTGTTTCCTGAAACATCTAAAAAACAAAGCAACAGAGCCTAGGGCACTTCCACTTATGGTACTATAGTTTAGGGCAATTAAAATCAAAAAGACACAGCCACCCCAAAGTTTGGGATGGCTCTGTTTACAAGAACCTCATATACGGTACAAGTTCAATATCGCAGAAAGTGAAAAATGGATAAAGAAGTTGTGGTACTTACGTACAATGCAATATCACTCAGCAATGAAATCTATGTCATCAGGCCCGTAGCAGCATAATGAGTGGACTAAGTACGATGAATCTAACTGAAATAAGTCACACAGAAAAAGAAACATCATAAGGTATCACTAATACACGGAATGTAAACTTGGCTACACAGGAACTGAATTCCAAAACAGAACAGGGTCTCAAATTTAGAAACCCAACTTATGCTTGCTTAAGGGGAAAGGTGAGTTGGGGTGCTGCATAAAACCAGAGATTGAAATGAGCACAGATAATGTTCCTTAAGCCAAATATGGAATAGACAAGAGCTATTCCTTGCTCAACGAAATGGACTCAACACCCCATACTCAACGCCTAGGAATATACCTGACTAGTAAGAATCATAAAACCTATGGATTTATATATCTCTGTAAGAGAATCAAGAGTGTGTACAGCGGCATTAAAGCAGTGAAAATCAGGTAAATCCCATAATAAAAATAAATTTCTTAAACAAAACACAATGACAGTGAAATAGAGAGAAATACTTAAGTAATTCATTCAAGGCTTCTGATGCAACCTGCATTTACCACATCTACACCCAGAGCTGGATGACACATAAGGCTGGACACTTGGGGCTCATAAGATTGGTGAGGTTCGGTGAGCAAATGAAGACCTTTGAAGTCATATTGCATGGTACCCATTCCATGGGTCTCAACTCTCCAGGTTTAAGGGATACTTCCTTCAGCTAAAACATGCATGTGGAACCCAGAGTATGATCCAACATGTGATCGAGAAACATGTTCAAATGTGTCTCACTTTTCGTTCCCTGGTACTCGGGTGCAACATGCCAGACGCTTTACTAACACTCTCCCGACTTGGAGAGTCAGTGCCTTTAACCTCCTGTTTGGCCCAGTTTGCAATTTCTGTGGAAGATGAACAGGAATAGGGAGAACCATTGAGAGACCAGCTGGAGGTGTCTGGACGGGCAAATTTAACTCTCATTTCCCACAAGGAAGAGGAATTAACCAAAGGCTCAGCGTGCCGTGCCGGAACCAGATTAGGGCCTGAAGCCATCCTGTGGTGTTGCGGCCAGCTCACGAGAAAGCGAGTTGAAGAAAGGAGCTCAGGGGCACTGTAATTCACAAACCTGCAGAGTTATAAATGACAGCTATCGTCCAAAAATATACTGAAGTAAGGCTGCCAAGAGGACTTGAAAGCGGGGCAGAATTGCAGGAAACCGATTTCAGGAGGTAGACTGGAATTGCATTGAAAGCATAGGAAAAGAGGCAGAACGTCCACAATGATGCACTTGGCCAAAAAGGGCGTATGCGTTTTTTCCTGAATATATTCAGGAAAAAACGCATACGCCCTTTTTGGCCAACCAAGCAAGCTTGCAAAGGAAATCTGCACTACAATGAAGTCTCACTTCCCCCCGGTCAAAAGGGCCATCTGAAAAAAGTGTAAAATCCAGAAAGGCAGGACAGGCCATGGAGAACTGGGAGCCTTGTTATGCTGATGGGCGGGATGTAAATTGCCAACAGCCACTCGGGAGAAGTGTATGGTGTTTCCTGAAACATCTAAAAAACAAAGCAACAAAGCCTAGGGCACTTCCACTTATGGTCCTATAGCTAAGGGAAATTAAAATCAAAAAGACACAGCCACCCCAAAGGTTGGGACGGCTCTGTTTACAAGAACCTCATATACGGTACAAGTTCAATATCGCAGAAAGTGAAAAATGGATAAAGAAGTTGTGGTACTTACGTACAATGCAATATCACTCAGCAATGAAATCTATGTCATCAGGCCCGTAGCAGCATAATGAGTGGATTCAGGTATGATGATTCTAACTGAAATAAGTCACACAGAAAAAGAAACATCATAAGATATCACTAATACACGGAATGTAAACTTGGCTACACAGGAACTGAATTTCAAAACAGAACAGGGTCTCAAATTTAGAAAACCAATTTATGCTTGCTTCAGGGGAAAGGTGAGTTGGGGTGCTGCATAAAACCAGAGATTGAAATGAGCACAGATAAAGTTCCTTAAGCCAAATATGGAATAGACAAGAGCTACTCCTTGCTCAACGAAATGGACTCAACACCCCATATTAAATGCCTAAGAGTGTACCTGACTAGGAAGTATCTTAAAACCTATGGATTGCTATGTCTCCGAAAGAGAATCAAGCGTGTGTACAGGGGCATTAACGCAGCAGTGATAGGACTGGAGAGGTTCGGTGAGCAAATGAAGACCCTTTGAAGTCATATTGCATGGTACCCATTCCACGGGTCTCAACTCTCCAGGTTTAAGGTATTCTTCCTTCAGCTAAAACATGCATGTGGAACCCAGAGTATGATCAACCATGTGATCGGGAGACGTGTTCCAATATGTGTCAGTTTTCGTCCCCTGGTACTCGGGTGCAACATTCCAGACGCTTTACTAACACTCTCCCGACTTGGAGAGTCAGTGCCTTTAACCTCCTGTTTGGCCCAGTTTGCAATTTCTGCGGAAGATGAACAGGAATAGGGAGAACCAATGACAGACTAGCTGGAGGTGTCTAGACGGTCAAATTTAACTCTCATTTCCCACCAGGAAGAGGAATTAACCAAAGGCTCAGCGTGCCGTGCCGGAACCAGATTAGGGCCTGAAGCCATCCTGCGGTGTTGCGGCCAGCTCACGAGAAAGCGAGTTGAAGAAAGGAGCTCAGGGGCACTGTAATTCACAAACCTGCAGAGTTATAAATGACAGCTATCGTCCAAAAATATACTGAAGTAAGGCTGCCAAGAGGACTTGAAAGCGGGGCAGAATTGCAGGAAACCGATTTCAGGAGGTAGACTGGAATTGCATTTAAAGCATAGGAAAAGAGGCAGAACGTCCACAATGATGCACTTGGCCAAAAAGGGCGTATGCGTTTTTTCCTGAATATATTCAGGAAAAAACGCATACGCCCTTTTTGGCCAACCAAGCAAGCTTGCAATGGAAATCTGCACTAAAATGAAGTCTCACTTCCCCCCGGTCAAAAGGGCCATCTGAAAAAAGTGTAAAATCCAGAAAGGCAGGACAGGCCATGGAGAACTGGGAGCCTTGTTATGCTGATGGGCGGGATGTAAATTGCCAACAGCCACTCGGGAGAAGTGTATGGTGTTTCCTGAAACATCTAAAAAACAAAGCAACAGAGCCTAGGGCACTTCCACTTATGGTCCTATAGCTTAGGGAAATTAAAATCAAAAAGACACAGCCACCCCAAAGGTTGGGACGGCTCTGTTTACAAGAACCTGGTTTACGGTACAAGTCCAATATCGCAGAAAGTGAAAAATGGATAAAGAAGTTGTGGTACTTACGTACAATGCAATATCACTCAGCAATGAAATCTATGTCATCAGGCCCGTAGCAGCATAATGAGTGGATTCAGGTATGATGATTCTAACTGAAATAAGTCACACAGAAAAAGAAACATCATAAGATATCACTAATACACGGAATGTAAACTTGGCTACACAGGAACTGAATTACTAAACAGAACAGGGTCTCAAATTTAGAAACACAACTTATGCTTGCTTAAGGGGAAAGGTGAGTTGGGGTGCTGCATAAAACCAGAGATTGAAATGAGCACAGATAAAGTTCCTTAAGCCAAATATGGAATAGACAAGAGCTACTCCTTGCTCAACGAAATGGACTCAACACCCCATATTAAATGCCTAAGTGTGTACCTGACTAGGAAGTATCTTAAAACCTATGGATTGCTATGTCTCCGAAAGAGAATCAAGCGTGTGTACAGGGGCATAAACGCAGCAGTGATAGTATTGGAGAGGTTCGGTGAGCAAATGAAGACCCTTTGAAGTCATATTGCATGGTACCCATTCCACGGGTCTCAACTCTCCAGGTTTAAGGTATTCTTCCTTCAGCTAAAACATGCATGTGGAACCCAGAGTATGATCAACCGTGTGATCGGGAGACGTGTTCCAATATGTGTCAGTTTTCGTCCCCTGGTACTCGGGTGCAACATTCCAGACGCTTTACTAATACTCTCCCGACTTGGAGAGTCAGTGCCTTTAACCTCCTGTTTGGCCCAGTTTGCAATTTCTGCGGAAGATGAACAGGAATAGGGAGAACCAATGACAGACTAGCTGGAGGTGTCTGGACTGGCAAATTTAACTCTCATTTCCCACCAGGAATGGGAATTAACCAAAGGCTCAGGGTGCCGTGCCGGAACCAGATTAGGGCCTGAAGCCATCCTGCGGTGTTGCGGCCAGCTCACGAGAAAGCGAGTTGAAGAAAGGAGCTCAGGGGCACTGTAATTCACAAACCTGCAGAGTTATAAATGACAGCTATCGTCCAAAAATATACTGAAGTAAGGCTGCCAAGAGGACTTGAAAGCGGGGCAGAATTGCAGGAAACCGATTTCAGGAGGTAGACTGGAATTGCATTGAAAGCATAGGAAAAGAGGCAGAACGTCCACAATGATGCACTTGGCCAAAAAGGGCGTATGCGTTTTTTCCTGAATATATTCAGGAAAAAACGCATATGCCCTTTTTGGCCAACCAAGCAAGCTTGCAAAGCAAATCTGCACTACAATGAAGTCTCACTTCCTCCCGGTCAAAAGGGCCATCTGAAAAAAGTGTAAAATCCAGAAAGGCAGGACAGGCCATGGAGAACTGGGAGCCTTGTTATGCTGATGGGCGGGATGTAAATTGCCAACAGCCACTCGGGAGAAGTGTATGGTGTTTCCTGAAACATCTAAAAAACAAAGCAACAGAGCCTAGGGCACTTCCACTTATGGTCCTATAGCTTAGGGAAATTAAAATCAAAAAGACACAGCCACCCCAAAGGTTGGGACGGCTCTGTTTACAAGAACCTGGTTTACGGTACAAGTCCAATATCGCAGAAAGTGAAAAATGGATAAAGAAGTTGTGGTACTTACGTACAATGCAATATCACTCAGCAATGAAATCTATGTCATCAGGCCCGTAGCAGCATAATGAGTGGATTCAGGTATGATGATTCTAACTGAAATAAGTCACACAGAAAAAGAAACATCATAAGATATCACTAATACACGGAATGTAAACTTGGCTACACAGGAACTGAATTACAAAACAGAACAGGGTCTCAAATTTAGAAAACCAACTTATGCTTGCTTCAGGGGAAAGGTGAGTTGGGGTGCTGCATAAAACCAGAGATTGAAATGAGCACAGATAAAGTTCCTTAAGCCAAATATGGAATAGACAAGAGCTACTCCTTGCTCAACGAAATGGACTCAACACCCCATATTAAATGCCTAAGAGTGTACCTGACTAGGAAGTATCTTAAAACCTATGGATTGCTATGTCTCCGAAAGAGAATCAAGCGTGTGTACAGGGGCATTAACGCAGCAGTGATAGGACTGGAGAGGTTCGGTGAGCAAATGAAGACCCTTTGAAGTCATATTGCATGGTACCCATTCCACGGGTCTCAACTCTCCAGGTTTAAGGGATTCTTCCTTCAGCTAAAACATGCATGTGGAACCCAGAGTATGATCAACCGTGTGATCGGGAGACGTGTTCCAATATGTGTCAGTTTTCGTCCCCTGGTACTCGGGTGCAACATTCCAGACGCTTTACTAACACTCTCCCGACTTGGAGAGTCAGTGCCTTTAACCTCCTGTTTGGCCCAGTTTGCAATTTCTGCGGAAGATGAACAGGAATAGGGAGAACCAATGAGAGACTAGCTGGAGGTGTCTAGACGGGCAAATTTAACTCTCATTTCCCACCAGGAAGAGGAATTAACCAAAGGCTCAGCGTGCCGTGCCGGAACCAGATTAGGGCCTGAAGCCATCCTGCGGTGTTGCGGCCAGCTCACGAGAAAGCGAGTTGAAGAAAGGAGCTCAGGGGCACTGTAATTCACAAACCTGCAGAGTTATAAATGACAGCTATCGTCCAAAAATATACTGAAGTAAGGCTGCCAAGAGGACTTGAAAGCGGGGCAGAATTGCAGGAAACCGATTTCAGGAGGTAGACTGGAATTGCATTGAAAGCATAGGAAAAGAGGCAGAACGTCCACAATGATGCACTTGGCCAAAAAGGGCGTATGCGTTTTTTCCTGAATATATTCAGGAAAAAACGCATACGCCCTTTTTGGCCAACCAAGCAAGCTTGCAATGGAAATCTGCACTACAATGAAGTCTCACTTCCCCCCGGTCAAAAGGGCCATCTGAAAAAAGTGTAAAATCCAGAAAGGCAGGACAGGCCATGGAGAACTGGGAGCCTTGTTATGCTGATGGGCGGGATGTCAATTGCCAACAGCCACTCGGGAGAAGTGTATGGTGTTTCCTGAAACATCTAAAAAACAAAGCAACAGAGCCTAGGGCACTTCCACTTATGGTCCTATAGCTTAGTTAATTTAAAATCAAACAGACACAGCCACCCCAAAGGTTGGGACGGTTCTTTTTACTGGAATCTCGTCTACGGCACAAGTTAAATATCCCAGAGAGCAAATAATGGATAAAGAAGTTGCGGTACTTATGTACAACAGAATACAACTCAGCAATGAAATCTATGTCACCAGGCCCGTACCAGCATAATGAGTGGATTGAGGCACGATGATTCTAAGTGAAATAAGTCACACAGAAAAAGAAACATCATAAGGTATCACTAATACACGGAATGTGAACTTGGCTACACAGGAACTGAATTCCAAAACAGAACAGGGTCTCAAGTTTAGAAAACTAACTTATGCTTGCTTAAGGGGGAAGGTGAGTTGGGGTGCTGCATTAAACCAGAGTTTGAAATTAGCACAGATACCGTTCCATAAGCCAAATATGGAATAGACAAGACCTACCCTTGCTCAACGAAATGGATTCAACAATGAGGTATCACCTCACACCTGGTAGAATAGGCATCATAGAAAATCTACAAGCAAAAAATGCTGGAAAGGGTGTGGAGAAAAGGAACCCTCTTCCACTATTGTTGGGAATATAAATTGATACAGTCACTATGGAGAACAATATGGAATTTCTTAAGAAACTAACAATAGAATTACCATATGATACAGCAATCCCAGTACTGGACATATACCCAGACAAAACCATAAATCAAAAAGAGACATTCACCGCAATGTTCATTGCATCACTATTTACAATATCGAGGTAATGGAAGCAACCTAAATGCCCACAGACAGACGAATGCATAAAGCCGTGGTACATATATAAAATGCAATATTACTAAGCCATGAAAAGGAATGAAATTGGGTCATTTGTAGAGACGTCGATGCATCTAGAGACTGTCATACAGAGTGAAGTAAGTCAGAAAGAGAAAAACAAATCTTGTATATTCATGCATATATGTGGAATCTAGAAAACCTGTACAGATTAACCATTTTGCAAGGCATAAATAGAGCAACAGATGTAGACAACAAACGTATGGACAACAAGGGGGGAAAGCTGTTGGGGGGGTGGTGGGAGGAGTTGAGAGACTGGGATTGGCATGTATACATTTATATGTATAAAATAGATAACCAATAAGAACCTGCTGTATAAAAATATAAAATAAAATTAAAAATTAAAAAGAAATAAAATTTAAAAAATAGAAAAAACAATTATTCCCTTCACATACATGTATTTATATGAATAAATTATTTCCATGCTTATATCTGTAAATACAAAAAAGAGGAATAAAATCTACCTTGAACCCAAAACGAAAAAGAGAAAAAAACCACAGAACCCACCAGTTCCACAGAGGAAAACCGTATCAGGGCACTTGCTCCAGTTGTAAACAATTCTGAAGTTGGTCAGTGGTGGGGAATCGTCTCCCATTCAGCCAGCAGCCCCCACGCAACAAGCGTCCTCATTGCAAAGCTGGGGCACCGTGCCGAGGCATCTGTGAGTAAACGTGAGCTGAGCCCCAGGCCAGTTGCTGCTGAACTATTCCCACCCATCCCAGGTAAAACACCTGAATATAGACAAGGACTTGAAAGCCTAGAGGGAGGGCCATAGAGCCACACGAGTGACAGCATGCCGGCCGACTTGGTGCCTGCAGGCCAGCCAGGATGGTCCTGGCCCTGGGTGCTCTTCTGGAAGATTTCCATTTCCCTGCCTGAGATACCCGTCCTGTCCCTGCCCCCACTGCTTTTTTCCTTCCTCACCTCTGCCCAGGGAGAAATTCCAGCAGCAGGTATGGGTGACACATCTTCTTCTTTAGCAGGTGGCAGCCTGGCAACTGCTGCAGAAAGTCCAGCAGAGCCCCACTCACACTGGGCCACCCACAAAGCCGTGGCCTCTCACTCCCTCCCACCAGCCCAGCCCCGAGACTGCTGACAGGGCAGAGAAAATGGCGTCAGGCACGGCTGCAGGGGCTCTTGCTGCCTGGAGTGGTATTTATAGTGATCTCAACCCAGGCACACCTGGGGAGGGCTGGCCGGCACGGTAAGGCTGCCCAGGTCAGCCAATCATCACCCCTCAGGGGCTCACAGTTGCAGAAAATGGAACTTGCTGAACCGGCCAGGTCCAAGGAACAGGTGTGGGCTCCTGAGAGTCAGGATAGACAAGGGGCTGCAGCTCTGGCTTGTTTTCTAATCATTTTATCTGGCCCATGAGTGGGAGACAACTTCAAGAAAACCCTCTCCTAATGAGAGGAACCCAGGAGTCAGGGAGAGGAGGGGTGGGTGGTGGTTGGAGACAGAGGCCTGGTGCCCCGGGTGCAGTGGAAGTCTCTGGAAGACCAGGTGGAGGGAGGCCTCACGGAGTGATGCCCAGGGTCACAGACCTGTCGCAGCTGCTGTTTGTTAGTTCAAGTCCTGCTCTGAGGTGCTCTGTGTCAGCTCTGAGCGACAGGTGAGCTGGGGGTGCTCTGCAATGAGGGCTATGTGCACGGTTCCTGTGTGCCCAGCCCTGCCACGGTACCTGCAAGGGTAGCTCTGTATCCTGGGAGGGGCCTGACCACGAGAGCCCTGTGGGCTGGGGTGGGGGTGGGGTACCTGCCCAGGTGAGCTCCATATTCTGGGATTGGTCTGACCACGAGAGCCCCATGGGCTGCTGGGGACCTGGTAAAGGATGTCAGGACAGTCAGTGAAGCCACCGAGGATATACCTCCAGTTGCTCCTAATTCCTACACCCTGCTGGTCATTCTACCAACCACCAGGACATGGTATTCTGTATTAGTCTTCAATGATGCCTTCTTTTGTATTCCATTAGTCCCAGAGTCACAAGAAATTTTGGCTTGTGAGTGGCAGGACTCAACATACAACTAAAACAATACTTCCGGGCCGTCTGGCCCCAAGGGTGCAAAAATTCCCACCCCATCTTTGGGGAAAGCTTAGCTAAAGACCTAAAAGTTCTACCTCTGGAAAAGGAAACCCTCCTTCAATATGCAGACGACATTCTGATCGCCAGCCCTACTAAGGAGGCCTCTGAACTACCAAGCCAATAAAGGATAGAAGTTGTCCAAGAAAAAGCTCAAATATCACAGACTGCCGTGACCTGCCTGGGCTTCATTCTCACAGAAGGTTGGAGAAGTCCATCCCAGGAAAGGGAAGAAACCATTTTCAGCCTTACCCCTTTCTAAAACTAGAAGACAGCTTAGGGGTTCCTGGGGAGGCCAGGGTTTGCTGCTTCTGGATCCCTAACTACAGTCTACTAGCTGGGCCTCTATATGAAACACTGAAAGGAAAAGATGATGATCCTTTTGAATAGAATCCAGAAGTGGCCTTTCAAGAATGGAAAGAGCAGTCAATTCAGACCCTTGCCCTGGAACTCCCTAATTTAGCTAAACCCTTTGACCTTTACATTCCCGGTGAAAGGTGAATCGCCATTGGAGAATTAGTGCAAAACCTGGGACCACTTGAAATGGAACAATGCAAGAATGCCATCCAGGTAGGATAAACTATGGTCACCAAGGGGCTTGGCCCACTGCCACATCTGGCCAAGATACTGGCGGTATCTAAAACCCTGGAAATCAGCAGCCCAAAAGGCCACCTCCCTCCTAAGGGAAAAGGACCCCACGTGGTGATCCTAACCACCAACCATGCCCTGAAGTTGCAGGGTTCGCTCCGTGGGCACACCGACCTCGAGTGAGGAGGCCCTCCAACTCCAACATCCAGAGAGATAACCGGGGGCAACAGGGCACCATGACGACTCGTGTGAACATCACTTGACCTGGAGTTTCTCTCATAAAACAACAAGAGTGTGTCCCAAAAGAGTAGACTACTGCTTGCCGGACTTACTGCACCCAGAGGGGAGCTAATAATCTTGGCGGGGGAACCGTATATCACACTGTCACCATAGAAAAGCCTACAGACACCGTGATGATGGTGGCCAGTAAGACCGGCTGGACTCTTGTTTACTTCAAAAGGCTGTTGACTCAGTGGCCATCATGGTCCTTGATCACCACTGACCCTGGACTGTCTGGGAGTTGAGCGGGCAGGGCTCTGACACCTGGTGCTGTTTGTACGTTAATTCAGGGGCCTAATTGAAGAAAGCGCAGACTACTGGTCAGAGCATCTAGGCTGGCAGAAACGGTCGGCCTAAGGTGGCCGAACAAATGTGGGGCGGGGTGAAACCGGCCCCCACAGCGTCTCTGCACATCTCTTTCCTGGACCCTTAAAGGTCATTGGAATCTATAACACTTCCAATGCTGGTGCTCAGGTGGACGAGCAGGGAGGCAGGGGGCCTGGGGACAATCAACGTCACCTGGAGGCTGCTGGGGAGAAGCTCTGACCCTCGCCCCAGGGTATGAGGGCTCCCAACTCAGCACTCAGCAGTTACAGAAGAAGGGTCTGCACCCTCAGCACTCCAAGAATGAGGAACGGGACAAAAGGCAGAGGGGGGGTTTGTCCCCAGCAAAGCCCATTAAAAATCCCTGGGAGATAAAAATAGAATCTGGGCAATAAAGTCAAGTCTAACCTTTTTTATCCTTTGTGCTTTGTCTAATTTCACGTGCTCCTAGGGTCCCGCATGCAGAGGTTCCACACCCGGCACTTCAGACCAGATTTCCTAGTGCAGAATGGCTGGGTCGACACCTCAGCTCCTGGGGCCCAGTGCAGACTCCGCGATATAGAGCCTGAGCTACAGCCAACCCGGCCCTCGAGAGCTCCGCCCCCTCCCTCCCACTGACTCTGACAGGATCTCTACACAGCAGCCCAGCCCACAGCCCACGGGGTAGTACATGCTCTCACCTCTCCATTCTCTGATCAAAATATAAAGTTTCCTTTGCTTGTGAACCAAACTCAGTCTCGATCTGTTGGCCCCAATGACACTGGGCAGGGGGACACTTGTTGGGGTCCACTCTGGAGGATCAGTAACAGAAATTGAGACTATTGTAACCTCAATGAACAGATGTGTGAGCCAAAGTGTAGTTAACATAGAACAGTGTATAAGGCTCGGGTAAAATAAGATGTTTCTAACACTTCCATTGGATATTTCCATCACTTTATTATAAGCAAGTTCAGTGAAAAGGTTTGTCTTATTTGTCAGCTCAATATTAGAGAAATGAAGTGATTTCTTTCCAAGGATGTACATCTAATAATCTTGGTTAAACCTTCAATCTTGTTTTAAATGCTTTTCCATTGAAAATGATACCTCTCTTTCAGCTCCCCCATTTCTGAGAAGTATAAAATCTTATAATTTATTATTACCAAAGGGGAAAGGTGGGAGGAGGGATAAATTAACAGTTTGGGATTAACACATACACACTGCTATGTATAAAATAGATCATCAACAAGGAACTACTGTATAGCACAGGGAACTACACTCAACATTTTGCAATAACCTATAAGGGGAAATAATCTGAAAAAGAATAGATATTTTTATTGACATCATCTATCAATGACAGTTAAAGTGTAACCTAAGGGAAGCTGGTGGTGAGTGCTTCTGACCCTGAAGACTTCAATCATCTAAAGTTTGGACTCTGCCTACTTCCCAAGGCCCTTAATGAACATATGTGTAGCCGTAGCTTAAAAAATTCCCCAGTTTGGGTTTCGGGGAGACACTGATTTTGAAAAAGCCCTGGTGTTCTCCTTACATGAATGGGACTCTTCCTACTGCTAAAACATGTCTGTCACACCCAGAGGATGGTATACCGTCTGATCGGGAAGAGTTTGGAAAAGGCATCTCATCTCCTCATCTCCTGGTGCTCGGGTTCACCCCTCCAGCGTCTTTACTAACAGTCTCCCCACTTGGAGATGTCAGCACTGTCAACATCCTGTTGCGTACAGTTTGGAATTTGTCCAGAGGATGAAGCGGAAGGATGAGGAACAATGAGAGACAAGTCCTACGTGTTCAGACAGGCACATGTCACTCTAATTTCCAATCAGGAAGACGAATTGACCAAAGGCTAGGGTTGCCCATGGAAACAGTATAGGGCTTGAGGAAATCCCGCTGCTTTGTGGCCAGTTCCCATAAACACAAGTTGAACAATAGAACTCAGGGGCAGTAAAATTCACAAAACTGCAGAGTTGAAAATATCCATCACTGAAAAATGTCTTGAGGAAAGTCAGAGAAAAGGACTTGTAAGCAAGGGAGAATGGCAGGAAAGGGATTTGAGGAGGTAGAAAGGACTCGCCGTTAAGCACAAGAAAAGGAGCTGAACATTGCCAACATTGCAGTTGGCCAAAAAGGGTGTACGCGTTTTTTTTGTGTATATATTCAAGAAAAGAGCGTACACCTTTTTAGCCAACCAAACAGGTGGGCACTGGAAGTCAATACTACAAAAGACATCACTTCGCATCAGTCAGAAGAGCCATCCTCATAAAGCGTAAACAACAGAAATGCAGGACAGGGCAAGGAGAAGAGGGAGCCCTGTGAGACTTATAGTGGAAATGTATATTGCCAACGGCCATTCTGGAGAAGTGTATTGTGTCTACTAAAGCATCTAAACAATGAGCTACAGAGCATAGGGCACTTGCACTCATGGGCGTATATCTTGGGAAAAACAAAAATCGAGAGGACACAGGCACCCCAATGTTTACCCCCTCTCTGTTTAAAAGATCCTCGACTAGGATATAACTTAAATGTCTCTGGAGGGAAAAAATGGATAGAGATGTGGTACTTAGGTAGAGTGGAATATTATTCAGCCTGGAAATCAATGAAATATGGCCAGCTGTAACAACTCCGGAGGAGTTACGTATGATCATTCTAAGTGACAGAATTCAAAAAGAAGAAGACACATATCATAAGATATCACTTAAAGGTGGAATCCAAAATGGCTACACATGAAATAAATTACAAAACAAAAACATAGTCAAATATGTAGAAAACACGCATAAGGCTGCTAAACGGGAAAGGTGGGGAGGGGTGAGGCATCATCCAGGAGGTTGAAATTAGCAAAGATACCATTCCAAATACCAAACTGATAATCAACAAGGCCTACACGGTAGCTAAAAGAACTGCACTCAGCACACTCAAGTCACCGGAAAAGAATATATACGACTGGTAAGAATCTGAAAAAGAATTTATTGATGTCTCTCTGTACGTGAATCAAGTGGATGTACAGCAGCAAGAAACAGAGCTTTGAAAATCAGCTGTAACCAATATAGTAATAAATTGAAAAAAATAAACGACAGAGAGACAGAGAAAACCTCTTACAACTTTTCCTCAGGGACGGTGATGCAACATGGATTGAACACATCTAGACCCACAGCAGGATGAGACATAAGGCTGGAAACTGTTTGCGCTAAGAGAAATGTGAGGTTGGGTGAGGAAATGCACACCCTTTAAAGTAATACTACCTGGTACCCATTCAATGGGTCCCAAATCTGCAGGTTCAAGGGATCTTCCTACAGCTAAAACATGCATGGAAAACCCAGAGGACTGTACACCATGTGATCGGGAGATGTGTCTAAAATGCACCTCATTTATCCTCTCCTGGTGCTCCTGTTCACCATTCCAGCCACGTTACTTAGAAGCTCCCCACTTGGAGAATCAGCACATTTAAACTTCTGTTTCACACATTTTGCAAATTGTGAGGAGGATGAACGGGAAGAGGGGGAACCAATGAGAGAAGAGTTGTAGGGGTTTGGACGGGCACATATCACTCTAATTTCCCATTAAGAATAAGAATTAAAAAAAGGCTCAGCCTGCCTCGCCGGAGCCAAAATAGGGCCTGAAGCAATCCTGCGCGTTTGAGGCCAGCTCACAAAAGAGCAACTTAAAACATGGAGCTCAGGGTCACTGCAATTCACAAACCTGCAGAGTTATAAATGAAAACTAACGTCCAAAAATATGTTGAGGTAAGGCAAAGAAGAGGATCTGAATGCAAGACAGAATTGCAAGAAACAGATTTCAAGAGATAGATTGGACTCGTCTTTAACGCACATGAAAAGCGGCAGAATTTCGACAATGATGCAGTTGGCCCAAAAGGGCGTATGCGAGTTTTCCTGATTATATCCAGGAAAAAACGCATACGCACTTTATGGGCAACGAAGCAAGCAAGCAATGCAAATGTGCACAACAAAGAAGTCTCATTTCCCACCGGTCAAAAGGGCCATCCTAAAAAATTGTAAAAACCAGAAATGCAGGACAGGCCATGGAGAACAGGGAGCCTTTATACGCTGATGGGCAGTGTGTGAACTGCCGAGAGCCACTCTGGAGAAGTGTATGGTGGTTCCTAAATCATCTAAAAACAGAGCTACAGAGCATAGGACACTTCCAATCATGGGAGTATATCTAGGGAAGTCTAAAAATCAACAAGACACAAGCACACCACAGTTTAGGGCTACTCTGTTTACAAGAACCTCAACTTCAGTACACCTTAAATATCCCAGGAAAGAGAACAATGGATAAAGAAGATGTGGTACTTATGTACAATGGAATATCTCTTCACCATGAAATCAATGTAATAAGGCTAGTAGAAGGATAAAGAGTGGATTTAGGTCCGATAATACTACTTGAAATAAGTCAAACAGAAAAAGAAACATATCATATCACTTATAGAGGGAGGGTAAATATGGCTGCACAAGAAATGAATTACAGAACAGAACAGTGTCTCACATTTAGAAAACACACTTATGTCAGCTTAAGGGGAAAGGAGAGGTGGGGTGATGCATAAAACCAGAGTTTGAAATTAGCACAGATACCGTTCAAGAAACCAAATAGGTATTAGACAAGATCTACACCTTGCTCAATGAACTGGCCTCAACACACCCTATACACCGCAGAGAAATATATCTGAGTAATAAGAATCTTAAAACCCATGTATTGATATATCTCCATAAGGGAATCAAGTGTGTGCAGAGCGGCACAAACACAGCAGTGAAAATGAGCTAAACCCCATTATAGAAATAAATTTTAAAAACAAAACGCAGAAACAATGAAAGAGAGAAAAAGTCTTACAAAATTCGCTCAGGGGCTGTGATGCAACCTGGATTGACCACATATAAACCCACAGCTGGATAAGACATAAGGCTGGACACTTGGGGCTGAGAGGATTGGTGAGCTTCGGTGAGCAACTGCCGAAAGTTTAATGCAATACTTCATGCTACTCATTCCAAGGGTCCCAACACTCCAGGTTGAAGGGAATCTTCCTACAGCTAAACCATGCTTGGGAAACCCAGCGACTGGTATACCATATGATCGGGAAAGGTTTCTAAAACGCACCACATTTTTCCTCTCCTGGGGCTCCGGATCGACATTCCAGCCGCTTTACTAACAACATCCCCACATGGAGAGTCAATGCCTTTAAGTTCTGGTATCGCACAGTCTTCAGTTAGTGCGGAGGATGAATGGGAATAGGGGGAACCAGTGAGAAACTAGCTGTAGCGGTTTCAATGGGCACATGTCACTCTAATTTCACATCAGTAAGAAGAATGAACCAAAGGCACAGCAAGGTGCCCCAGAAGAAGAATAGGGCTTCAAGGAATCCTGTGGTTATGGGGCAAGATCACAAAACTAAGAGCTGAAAAATGGAGCTAAGGGCCACTGCAATTCAAAAACCTGACTTGCCCAAAAAGGGCGTATGCGTTTTTTCCTGAATATATTCAGGAAAAAACGCATACGCCCTTTTTGGCCAACCAAGCAAGCTTGAAAAGGAAATCTGCACTACAATGAAGTCTCAATTCCCCCTGGTCAAAAGGGCCATCTGAAAAAAGTGTAAAATCCATAAAGGCATGACAGGCCATGGAGAACTGGGAGCCTTGTTATGCTGATGGGCAGGATGTAAATTGCCAACAGCCACTCGGGAGAAGTGTATGGTGTTTCCTGAAACATCTAAAAAACAAAGCAACAGAGCCTAGGGCACTTCCACTTATGGTCCTATAGCTTAGGGAAATTAAAATCAAAAAGACACAGCCACCCCAATGTTTGGGACGGCTCTGTTTACAAGAACCTCATATACGGTACAAGTTCAATATCGCAGAAAGTGAAAAATGGATAAAGAAGTTGTGGTACTTACGTACAATGCAGTATCACTCAGCAATGAAATCTATGTCATCAGGCCCGTAGCAGCATAATGAGTGGATTCAGGTATGATGATTCTAACTGAAATAAGTCACACAGAAAAAGAAACATCATAAGATATCACTAATACACGGAATGTAAACTTGGCTACACAGGAACTGAATTTCAAAACAGAACAGGGTCTCAAATTTAGAAAACAAATTTATGCTTGCTTCAGGGGAAAGGTGAGTTGGGGTGCTGCATAAAACCAGAGATTGAAATGAGCACAGATAAAGTTCCTTAAGCCAAATATGGAATAGACAAGAGCTACTCCTTGCTCAACGAAATGGACTCAACACCCCATATTAAATGCCTAAGAGTGTACCTGACTAGGAAGTATCTTAAAACCTATGGATTGCTATGTCTCCGAAAGAGAATCAAGCGTGTGTACAGGGGCATTAACGCAGCAGTGATAGGACTGGAGAGGTTCGGTGAGCAAATGAAGACCCTTTGAAGTCATATTGCATGGTACCCATTCCACGGGTCTCAACTCTCCAGGTTTAAGGTATTCTTCCTTCAGCTAAAACATGCATGTGGAACCCAGAGTATGATCAACCATGTGATCGGGAGACGTGTTCCAATATGTGTCAGTTTTCGTCCCCTGGTACTCGGGTGCAACATTCCAGACGCTTTACTAACACTCTCCCGACTTGGAGAGTCAGTGCCTTTAACCTCCTGTTTGGCCCAGTTTGCAATTTCTGCGGAAGATGAACAGGAATAGGGAGAACCAATGACAGACTAGCTGGAGGTGTCTAGACGGGCAAATTTAACTCTCATTTCCCACCAGGAAGAGGAATTAACCAAAGGCTCAGCGTGCCGTGCCGGAACCAGATTAGGGCCTGAAGCCATCCTGCGGTGTTGCGGCCAGCTCACGAGAAAGCGAGTTGAAGAAAGGAGCTCAGGGGCACTGTAATTCACAAACCTGCAGAGTTATAAATGACAGCTATCGTCCAAAAATATACTGAAGTAAGGCTGCCAAGAGGACTTGAAAGCGGGGCAGAATTGCAGGAAACCGATTTCAGGAGGTAGACTGGAATTGCATTTAAAGCATAGGAAAAGAGGCAGAACGTCCACAATGATGCACTTGGCCAAAAAGGGCGTATGCGTTTTTTCCTGAATATATTCAGGAAAAAACGCATACGCCCTTTTTGGCCAACCAAGCAAGCTTGCAATGGAAATCTGCACTACAATGAAGTCTCACTTCCCCCCGGTCAAAAGGGCCATCTGAAAAAAGTGTAAAATCCAGAAAGGCAGGACAGGCCATGGAGAACTGGGAGCCTTGTTGTGCTGATGGGCGGGATGTCAATTGCCAACAGCCACTCGGGAGAAGTGTATGGTGTTTCCTGAAACATCTAAAAAACAAAGCAACAGAGCCTAGGGCACTTCCACTTATGGTCCTATAGCTTAGTTAATTTAAAATCAAACAGACACAGCCACCCCAAAGGTTGGGACGGTTCTTTTTACTGGAATCTCTTCTACGGCACAAGTTAAATATCCCAGAGAGCAAATAATGGATAAAGAAGTTGCGGTACTTATGTACAACAGAATACAACTCAGCAATGAAATCTATGTCACCAGGCCCGTACCAGCATAATGAGTGGATTGAGGCACGATGATTCTAAGTGAAATAAGTCACACAGAAAAAGAAACATCATAAGGTATCACTAATACACGGAATGTGAACTTGGCTACACAGGAACTGAATTCCAAAACAGAACAGGGTCTCAAGTTTAGAAAACTAACTTATGCTTGCTTAAGGGGGAAGGTGAGTTGGGGTGCTGCATTAAACCAGAGTTTGAAATTAGCACAGATACCGTTCCATAAGCCAAATATGGAATAGACAAGACCTACCCTTGCTCAACGAAATGGATTCAACAATGAGGTATCACCTCACACCTGGTAGAATAGGCATCATAGAAAATCTACAAGCAAAAAATGCTGGAAAGGGTGTGGAGAAAAGGAACCCTCTTCCACTATTGTTGGGAATATAAATTGATACAGTCACTATGGAGAACAATATGGAATTTCTTAAGAAACTAACAATAGAATTACCATATGATACAGCAATCCCAGTACTGGACATATACCCAGACAAAACCATAAATCAAAAAGAGACATTCACCGCAATGTTCATTGCATCACTATTTACAATATCGAGGTAATGGAAGCAACCTAAATGCCCACAGACAGACGAATGCATAAAGCCGTGGTACATATATAAAATGCAATATTACTAAGCCATGAAAAGGAATGAAATTGGGTCATTTGTAGAGACGTCGATGCATCTAGAGACTGTCATACAGAGTGAAGTAAGTCAGAAAGAGAAAAACAAATCTTGTATATTCATGCATATATGTGGAATCTAGAAAACCTGTACAGATTAACCATTTTGCAAGGCATAAATAGAGCAACAGATGTAGACAACAAACGTATGGACAACAAGGGGGGAAAGCTGTTGGGGGGGGTGGTGGGAGGAGTTGAGAGACTGGGATTGGCATGTATACATTTATATGTATAAAATAGATAACCAATAAGAACCTGCTGTATAAAAATATAAAATAAAATTAAAAATTAAAAAGAAATAAAATTTAAAAAATAGAAAAAACAATTATTCCCTTCACATACATGTATTTATATGAATAAATTATTTCCATGCTTATATCTGTAAATACAAAAAAGAGGAATAAAATCTACCTTGAACCCAAAACGAAAAAGAGAAAAAAACCACAGAACCCACCAGTTCCACAGAGGAAAACCGTATCAGGGCACTTGCTCCAGTTGTAAACAATTCTGAAGTTGGTCAGTGGTGGGGAATCGTCTCCCATTCAGCCAGCAGCCCCCACGCAACAAGCGTCCTCATTGCAAAGCTGGGGCACCGTGCCGAGGCATCTGTGAGTAAACGTGAGCTGAGCCCCAGGCCAGTTGCTGCTGAACTATTCCCACCCATCCCAGGTAAAACACCTGAATATAGACAAGGACTTGAAAGCCTAGAGGGAGGGCCATAGAGCCACACGAGTGACAGCATGCCGGCCGACTTGGTGCCTGCAGGCCAGCCAGGATGGTCCTGGCCCTGGGTGCTCTTCTGGAAGATTTCCATTTCCCTGCCTGAGATACCCGTCCTGTCCCTGCCCCCACTGCTTTTTTCCTTCCTCACCTCTGCCCAGGGAGAAATTCCAGCAGCAGGTATGGGTGACACATCTTCTTCTTTAGCAGGTGGCAGCCTGGCAACTGCTGCAGAAAGTCCAGCAGAGCCCCACTCACACTGGGCCACCCACAAAGCCGTGGCCTCTCACTCCCTCCCACCAGCCCAGCCCCGAGACTGCTGACAGGGCAGAGAAAATGGCGTCAGGCACGGCTGCAGGGGCTCTTGCTGCCTGGAGTGGTATTTATAGTGATCTCAACCCAGGCACACCTGGGGAGGGCTGGCCGGCACGGTAAGGCTGCCCAGGTCAGCCAATCATCACCCCTCAGGGGCTCACAGTTGCAGAAAATGGAACTTGCTGAACCGGCCAGGTCCAAGGAACAGGTGTGGGCTCCTGAGAGTCAGGATAGACAAGGGGCTGCAGCTTTGGCTTGTTTTCTAATCATTTTATCTGGCCCATGAGTGGGAGACAACTTCAAGAAAACCCTCTCCTAATGAGAGGAACCCAGGAGTCAGGGAGAGGAGGGGTGGGTGGTGGTTGGAGACAGAGGCCTGGTGCCCCGGGTGCAGTGGAAGTCTCTGGAAGACCAGGTGGAGGGAGGCCTCACGGAGTGATGCCCAGGGTCACAGACCTGTCACAGCTGCTGTTTGTTAGTTCAAGTCCTGCTCTGAGGTGCTCTGTGTCAGCTCTGAGCGACAGGTGAGCTGGGGGTGCTCTGCAATGAGGGCTATGTGCACGGTTCCTGTGTGCCCAGCCCTGCCACGGTACCTGCAAGGGTAGCTCTGTATCCTGGGAGGGGCCTGACCACGAGAGCCCTGTGGGCTGGGGTGGGGGTGGGGTACCTGCCCAGGTGAGCTCCATATTCTGGGATTGGTCTGACCACGAGAGCCCCATGGGCTGCTGGGGACCTGGTAAAGGATGTCAGGACAGTCAGTGAAGCCACCGAGGATATACCTCCAGTTGCTCCTAATTCCTACACCCTGCTGGTCATTCTACCAACCACCAGGACATGGTATTCTGTATTAGTCTTCAATGATGCCTTCTTTTGTATTCCATTAGTCCCAGAGTCACAAGAAATTTTGGCTTGTGAGTGGCAGGACTCAACATACAACTAAAACAATACTTCCGGGCCGTCTGGCCCCAAGGGTGCAAAAATTCCCACCCCATCTTTGGGGAAAGCTTAGCTAAAGACCTAAAAGTTCTACCTCTGGAAAAGGAAACCCTCCTTCAATATGCAGACGACATTCTGATCGCCAGCCCTACTAAGGAGGCCTCTGAACTACCAAGCCAATAAAGGATAGAAGTTGTCCAAGAAAAAGCTCAAATATCACAGACTGCCGTGACCTGCCTGGGCTTCATTCTCACAGAAGGTTGGAGAAGTCCATCCCAGGAAAGGGAAGAAACCATTTTCAGCCTTACCCCTTTCTAAAACTAGAAGACAGCTTAGGGGTTCCTGGGGAGGCCAGGGTTTGCTGCTTCTGGATCCCTAACTACAGTCTACTAGCTGGGCCTCTATATGAAACACTGAAAGGAAAAGATGATGATCCTTTTGAATAGAATCCAGAAGTGGCCTTTCAAGAATGGAAAGAGCAGTCAATTCAGACCCTTGCCCTGGAACTCCCTAATTTAGCTAAACCCTTTGACCTTTACATTCCCGGTGAAAGGTGAATCGCCATTGGAGAATTAGTGCAAAACCTGGGACCACTTGAAATGGAACAATGCAAGAATGCCATCCAGGTAGGATAAACTATGGTCACCAAGGGGCTTGGCCCACTGCCACATCTGGCCAAGATACTGGCGGTATCTAAAACCCTGGAAATCAGCAGCCCAAAAGGCCACCTCCCTCCTAAGGGAAAAGGACCCCACGTGGTGATCCTAACCACCAACCATGCCCTGAAGTTGCAGGGTTCGCTCCGTGGGCACACCGACCTCGAGTGAGGAGGCCCTCCAACTCCAACATCCAGAGAGATAACCGGGGGCAACAGGGCACCATGACGACTCGTGTGAACATCACTTGACCTGGAGTTTCTCTCATAAAACAACAAGAGTGTGTCCCAAAAGAGTAGACTACTGCTTGCCGGACTTACTGCACCCAGAGGGGAGCTAATAATCTTGGCGGGGGAACCGTATATCACACTGTCACCATAGAAAAGCCTACAGACACCGTGATGATGGTGGCCAGTAAGACCGGCTGGACTCTTGTTTACTTCAAAAGGCTGTTGACTCAGTGGCCATCATGGTCCTTGATCACCACTGACCCTGGACTGTCTGGGAGTTGAGCGGGCAGGGCTCTGACACCTGGTGCTGTTTGTACGTTAATTCAGGGGCCTAATTGAAGAAAGCGCAGACTACTGGTCAGAGCATCTAGGCTGGCAGAAACGGTCGGCCTAAGGTGGCCGAACAAATGTGGGGCGGGGTGAAACCGGCCCCCACAGCGTCTCTGCACATCTCTTTCCTGGACCCTTAAAGGTCATTGGAATCTATAACACTTCCAATGCTGGTGCTCAGGTGGACGAGCAGGGAGGCAGGGGGCCTGGGGACAATCAACGTCACCTGGAGGCTGCTGGGGAGAAGCTCTGACCCTCGCCCCAGGGTATGAGGGCTCCCAACTCAGCACTCAGCAGTTACAGAAGAAGGGTCTGCACCCTCAGCACTCCAAGAATGAGGAACGGGACAAAAGGCAGAGGGGGGGTTTGTCCCCAGCAAAGCCCATTAAAAATCCCTGGGAGATAAAAATAGAATCTGGGCAATAAAGTCAAGTCTAACCTTTTTTATCCTTTGTGCTTTGTCTAATTTCACGTGCTCCTAGGGTCCCGCATGCAGAGGTTCCACACCCGGCACTTCAGACCAGATTTCCTAGTGCAGAATGGCTGGGTCGACACCTCAGCTCCTGGGGCCCAGTGCAGACTCCGCGATATAGAGCCTGAGCTACAGCCAACCCGGCCCTCAAGAGCTCCGCCCCCTCCCTCCCACTGACTCTGACAGGATCTCTACACAGCAGCCCAGCCCACAGCCCACGGGGTAGTACATGCTCTCACCTCTCCATTCTCTGATCAAAATATAAAGTTTCCTTTGCTTGTGAACCAAACTCAGTCTCGATCTGTTGGCCCCAATGACACTGGGCAGGGGGACACTTGTTGGGGTCCACTCTGGAGGATCAGTAACAGAAATTGAGACTATTGTAACCTCAATGAACAGATGTGTGAGCCAAAGTGTAGTTAACATAGAACAGTGTATAAGGCTCGGGTAAAATAAGATGTTTCTAACACTTCCATTGGATATTTCCATCACTTTATTATAAGCAAGTTCAGTGAAAAGGTTTGTCTTATTTGTCAGCTCAATATTAGAGAAATGAAGTGATTTCTTTCCAAGGATGTACATCTAATAATCTTGGTTAAACCTTCAATCTTGTTTTAAATGCTTTTCCATTGAAAATGATACCTCTCTTTCAGCTCCCCCATTTCTGAGAAGTATAAAATCTTATAATTTATTATTACCAAAGGGGAAAGGTGGGAGGAGGGATAAATTAACAGTTTGGGATTAACACATACACACTGCTATGTATAAAATAGATCATCAACAAGGAACTACTGTATAGCACAGGGAACTACACTCAACATTTTGCAATAACCTATAAGGGGAAATAATCTGAAAAAGAATAGATATTTTTATTGACATCATCTATCAATGACAGTTAAAGTGTAACCTAAGGGAAGCTGGTGGTGAGTGCTTCTGACCCTGAAGACTTCAATCATCTAAAGTTTGGACTCTGCCTACTTCCCAAGGCCCTTAATGAACATATGTGTAGCCGTAGCTTAAAAAATTCCCCAGTTTGGGTTTCGGGGAGACACTGATTTTGAAAAAGCCCTGGTGTTCTCCTTACATGAATGGGACTCTTCCTACTGCTAAAACATGTCTGTCACACCCAGAGGATGGTATACCGTCTGATCGGGAAGAGTTTGGAAAAGGCATCTCATCTCCTCATCTCCTGGTGCTCGGGTTCACCCCTCCAGCGTCTTTACTAACAGTCTCCCCACTTGGAGATGTCAGCACTGTCAACATCCTGTTGCGTACAGTTTGGAATTTGTCCAGAGGATGAAGCGGAAGGATGAGGAACAATGAGAGACAAGTCCTACGTGTTCAGACAGGCACATGTCACTCTAATTTCCAATCAGGAAGACGAATTGACCAAAGGCTAGGGTTGCCCATGGAAACAGTATAGGGCTTGAGGAAATCCCGCTGCTTTGTGGCCAGTTCCCATAAACACAAGTTGAACAATAGAACTCAGGGGCAGTAAAATTCACAAAACTGCAGAGTTGAAAATATCCATCACTGAAAAATGTCTTGAGGAAAGTCAGAGAAAAGGACTCGTAAGCAAGGGAGAATGGCAGGAAAGGGATTTGAGGAGGTAGAAAGGACTCGCCGTTAAGCACAAGAAAAGGAGCTGAACATTGCCAACATTGCAGTTGGCCAAAAAGGGTGTACGCGTTTTTTTTGTGTATATATTCAAGAAAAGAGCGTACACCTTTTTAGCCAACCAAACAGGTGGGCACTGGAAGTCAATACTACAAAAGACATCACTTCGCATCAGTCAGAAGAGCCATCCTCATAAAGCGTAAACAACAGAAATGCAGGACAGGGCAAGGAGAAGAGGGAGCCCTGTGAGACTTATAGTGGAAATGTATATTGCCAACGGCCATTCTGGAGAAGTGTATTGTGTCTACTAAAGCATCTAAACAATGAGCTACAGAGCATAGGGCACTTGCACTCATGGGCGTATATCTTGGGAAAAACAAAAATCGAGAGGACACAGGCACCCCAATGTTTACCCCCTCTCTGTTTAAAAGATCCTCGACTAGGATATAACTTAAATGTCTCTGGAGGGAAAAAATGGATAGAGATGTGGTACTTAGGTAGAGTGGAATATTATTCAGCCTGGAAATCAATGAAATATGGCCAGCTGTAACAACTCCGGAGGAGTTACGTATGATCATTCTAAGTGACAGAATTCAAAAAGAAGAAGACACATATCATAAGATATCACTTAAAGGTGGAATCCAAAATGGCTACACATGAAATAAATTACAAAACAAAAACATAGTCAAATATGTAGAAAACACGCATAAGGCTGCTAAACGGGAAAGGTGGGGAGGGGTGAGGCATCATCCAGGAGGTTGAAATTAGCAAAGATACCATTCCAAATACCAAACTGATAATCAACAAGGCCTACACGGTAGCTAAAAGAACTGCACTCAGCACACTCAAGTCACCGGAAAAGAATATATACGACTGGTAAGAATCTGAAAAAGAATTTATTGATGTCTCTCTGTACGTGAATCAAGTGGATGTACAGCAGCAAGAAACAGAGCTTTGAAAATCAGCTGTAACCAATATAGTAATAAATTGAAAAAAATAAACGACAGAGAGACAGAGAAAACCTCTTACAACTTTTCCTCAGGGACGGTGATGCAACATGGATTGAACACATCTAGACCCACAGCAGGATGAGACATAAGGCTGGAAACTGTTTGCGCTAAGAGAAATGTGAGGTTGGGTGAGGAAATGCACACCCTTTAAAGTAATACTACCTGGTACCCATTCAATGGGTCCCAAATCTGCAGGTTCAAGGGATCTTCCTACAGCTAAAACATGCATGGAAAACCCAGAGGACTGTACACCATGTGATCGGGAGATGTGTCTAAAATGCACCTCATTTATCCTCTCCTGGTGCTCCTGTTCACCATTCCAGCCACGTTACTTAGAAGCTCCCCACTTGGAGAATCAGCACATTTAAACTTCTGTTTCACACATTTTGCAAATTGTGAGGAGGATGAACGGGAAGAGGGGGAACCAATGAGAGAAGAGTTGTAGGGGTTTGGACGGGCACATATCACTCTAATTTCCCATTAAGAATAAGAATTAAAAAAAGGCTCAGCCTGCCTCGCCGGAGCCAAAATAGGGCCTGAAGCAATCCTGCGCGTTTGAGGCCAGCTCACAAAAGAGCAACTTAAAACATGGAGCTCAGGGTCACTGCAATTCACAAACCTGCAGAGTTATAAATGAAAACTAACGTCCAAAAATATGTTGAGGTAAGGCAAAGAAGAGGATCTGAATGCAAGACAGAATTGCAAGAAACAGATTTCAAGAGATAGATTGGACTCGTCTTTAACGCACATGAAAAGCGGCAGAATTTCGACAATGATGCAGTTGGCCCAAAAGGGCGTATGCGAGTTTTCCTGATTATATCCAGGAAAAAACGCATACGCACTTTATGGGCAACGAAGCAAGCAAGCAATGCAAATGTGCACAACAAAGAAGTCTCATTTCCCACCGGTCAAAAGGGCCATCCTAAAAAATTGTAAAAACCAGAAATGCAGGACAGGCCATGGAGAACAGGGAGCCTTTATACGCTGATGGGCAGTGTGTGAACTGCCGAGAGCCACTCTGGAGAAGTGTATGGTGGTTCCTAAATCATCTAAAAACAGAGCTACAGAGCATAGGACACTTCCAATCATGGGAGTATATCTAGGGAAGTCTAAAAATCAACAAGACACAAGCACACCACAGTTTAGGGCTACTCTGTTTACAAGAACCTCAACTTCAGTACACCTTAAATATCCCAGGAAAGAGAACAATGGATAAAGAAGATGTGGTACTTATGTACAATGGAATATCTCTTCACCATGAAATCAATGTAATAAGGCTAGTAGAAGGATAAAGAGTGGATTTAGGTCCGATAATACTACTTGAAATAAGTCAAACAGAAAAAGAAACATATCATATCACTTATAGAGGGAGGGTAAATATGGCTGCACAAGAAATGAATTACAGAACAGAACAGTGTCTCACATTTAGAAAACACACTTATGTCAGCTTAAGGGGAAAGGAGAGGTGGGGTGATGCATAAAACCAGAGTTTGAAATTAGCACAGATACCGTTCAAGAAACCAAATAGGTATTAGACAAGATCTACACCTTGCTCAATGAACTGGCCTCAACACACCCTATACACCGCAGAGAAATATATCTGAGTAATAAGAATCTTAAAACCCATGTATTGATATATCTCCATAAGGGAATCAAGTGTGTGCAGAGCGGCACAAACACAGCAGTGAAAATGAGCTAAACCCCATTATAGAAATAAATTTTAAAAACAAAACGCAGAAACAATGAAAGAGAGAAAAAGTCTTACAAAATTCGCTCAGGGGCTGTGATGCAACCTGGATTGACCACATATAAACCCACAGCTGGATAAGACATAAGGCTGGACACTTGGGGCTGAGAGGATTGGTGAGCTTCGGTGAGCAACTGCCGAAAGTTTAATGCAATACTTCATGCTACTCATTCCAAGGGTCCCAACACTCCAGGTTGAAGGGAATCTTCCTACAGCTAAACCATGCTTGGGAAACCCAGCGACTGGTATACCATATGATCGGGAAAGGTTTCTAAAACGCACCACATTTTTCCTCTCCTGGGGCTCCGGATCGACATTCCAGCCGCTTTACTAACAACATCCCCACATGGAGAGTCAATGCCTTTAAGTTCTGGTATCGCACAGTCTTCAGTTAGTGCGGAGGATGAATGGGAATAGGGGGAACCAGTGAGAAACTAGCTGTAGCGGTTTCAATGGGCACATGTCACTCTAATTTCACATCAGTAAGAAGAATGAACCAAAGGCACAGCAAGGTGCCCCAGAAGAAGAATAGGGCTTCAAGGAATCCTGTGGTTATGGGGCAAGATCACAAAACTAAGAGCTGAAAAATGGAGCTAAGGGCCACTGCAATTCAAAAACCTGACTTGCCCAAAAAGGGCGTATGTGTTTTTTACTGAATATATTCAGGAAAAAACGCATACGCCCTTTTTGGCCAACCAAGCAAGCTTGCAAAGGAAATCTGCACTGCAATGAAGTCTCAATTCCCCCTGGTCAAAAGGGCCATCTGAAAAAAGTGTAAAATCCAGAAAGGCAGGACAGGCCATGGAGAACTGGGAGCCTTGTTATGCTGATGGGCGGGATGTAAATTGCCACAGCCACTCGGGAGAAGTGTATGGTGTTTCCTGAAACATCTAAAAAACAAAGCAACAAAGCCTAGGGCACTTCCACTTATGGTCCTATAGCTAAGGGAAATTAAAATCAAAAAGACACAGCCACCCCAAAGGTTGGGACGGCTCTGTTTACAAGAACCTCATATACGGTACAAGTTCAATATCGCAGAAAGTGAAAAATGGATAAAGAAGTTGTGGTACTTACGTACAATGCAATATCACTCAGCAATGAAATCTATGTCATCAGGCCCGTAGCAGCATAATGAGTGGATTCAGGTATGATGATTCTAACTGAAATAAGTCACACAGAAAAAGAAACATCATAAGATATCACTAATACACGGAATGTAAACTTGGCTACACAGGAACTGAATTTCAAAACAGAACAGGGTCTCAAATTTAGAAAACAAATTTATGCTTGCTTCAGGGGAAAGGTGAGTTGGGGTGCTGCATAAAACCAGAGATTGAAATGAGCACAGATAAAGTTCCTTAAGCCAAATATGGAATAGACAAGAGCTACTCCTTGCTCAACGAAATGGACTCAACACCCCATATTAAATGCCTAAGTGTGTACCTGACTAGGAAGTATCTTAAAACCTATGGATTGCTATGTCTCCGAAAGAGAATCAAGCGTGTGTACAGGGGCATTAACGCAGCAGTGATAGGACTGGAGAGGTTCGGTGAGCAAATGAAGACCCTTTGAAGTCATATTGCATGGTACCCATTCCACGGGTCTCAACTCTCCAGGTTTAAGGTATTCTTCCTTCAGCTAAAACATGCATGTGGAACCCAGAGTATGATCAACCATGTGATCGGGAGACGTGTTCCAATATGTGTCAGTTTTCGTCCCCTGGTACTCGGGTGCAACATTCCAGACGCTTTACTAACACTCTCCCGACTTGGAGAGTCAGTGCCTTTAACCTCCTGTTTGGCCCAGTTTGCAATTTCTGCGGAAGATGAACAGGAATAGGGAGAACCAATGACAGACTAGCTGGAGGTGTCTAGACGGGCAAATTTAACTCTCATTTCCCACCAGGAAGAGGAATTAACCAAAGGCTCAGCGTGCCGTGCCGGAACCAGATTACGGCCTGAAGCCATCCTGCGGTGTTGCGGCCAGCTCACGAGAAAGCGAGTTGAAGAAAGGAGCTCAGGGGCACTGTAATTCACAAACCTGCAGAGTTATAAATGACAGCTATCGTCCAAAAATATACTGAAGTAAGGCTGCCAAGAGGACTTGAAAGCGGGGCAGAATTGCAGGAAACCGATTTCAGGAGGTAGACTGGAATTGCATTTAAAGCATAGGAAAAGAGGCAGAACGTCCACAATGATGCACTTGGCCAAAAAGGGCGTATGCGTTTTTTCCTGAATATATTCAGGAAAAAACGCATACGCCCTTTTTGGCCAACCAAGCAAGCTTGCAATGGAAATCTGCACTACAATGAAGTCTCACTTCCCCCCGGTCAAAAGGGCCATCTGAAAAAAGTGTAAAATCCAGAAAGGCAGGACAGGCCATGGAGAACTGGGAGCCTTGTTGTGCTGATGGGCGGGATGTCAATTGCCAACAGCCACTCGGGAGAAGTGTATGGTGTTTCCTGAAACATCTAAAAAACAAAGCAACAGAGCCTAGGGCACTTCCACTTATGGTCCTATAGCTTAGTTAATTTAAAATCAAAAAGACACAGCCACCCCAAAGGTTGGGACGGTTCTTTTTACTGGAATCTCTTCTACGGCACAAGTTAAATATCCCAGAGAGCAAATAATGGATAAAGAAGTTGCGGTACTTATGTACAACAGAATACAACTCAGCAATGAAATCTATGTCACCAGGCCCGTACCAGCATAATGAGTGGATTGAGGCACGATGATTCTAAGTGAAATAAGTCACACAGAAAAAGAAACATCATAAGGTATCACTAATACACGGAATGTGAACTTGGCTACACAGGAACTGAATTCCAAAACAGAACAGGGTCTCAAGTTTAGAAAACTAACTTATGCTTGCTTAAGGGGGAAGGTGAGTTGGGGTGCTGCATTAAACCAGAGTTTGAAATTAGCACAGATACCGTTCCATAAGCCAAATATGGAATAGACAAGACCTACCCTTGCTCAACGAAATGGATTCAACAATGAGGTATCACCTCACACCTGGTAGAATAGGCATCATAGAAAATCTACAAGCAAAAAATGCTGGAAAGGGTGTGGAGAAAAGGAACCCTCTTCCACTATTGTTGGGAATATAAATTGATACAGTCACTATGGAGAACAATATGGAATTTCTTAAGAAACTAACAATAGAATTACCATATGATACAGCAATCCCAGTACTGGACATATACCCAGACAAAACCATAAATCAAAAAGAGACATTCACCGCAATGTTCATTGCATCACTATTTACAATATCGAGGTAATGGAAGCAACCTAAATGCCCACAGACAGACGAATGCATAAAGCCGTGGTACATATATAAAATGCAATATTACTAAGCCATGAAAAGGAATGAAATTGGGTCATTTGTAGAGACGTCGATGCATCTAGAGACTGTCATACAGAGTGAAGTAAGTCAGAAAGAGAAAAACAAATCTTGTATATTCATGCATATATGTGGAATCTAGAAAACCTGTACAGATTAACCATTTTGCAAGGCATAAATAGAGCAACAGATGTAGACAACAAACGTATGGACAACAAGGGGGGAAAGCTGTTGGGGGGGGTGGTGGGAGGAGTTGAGAGACTGGGATTGGCATGTATACATTTATATGTATAAAATAGATAACCAATAAGAACCTGCTGTATAAAAATATAAAATAAAATTAAAAAGAAATAAAATTTAAAAAATAGAAAAAACAATTATTCCCTTCACATACATGTATTTATATGAATAAATTATTTCCATGCTTATATCTGTAAATACAAAAAAGAGGAATAAAATCTACCTTGAACCCAAAACGAAAAAGAGAAAAAAACCACAGAACCCACCAGTTCCACAGAGGAAAACCGTATCAGGGCACTTGCTCCAGTTGTAAACAATTCTGAAGTTGGTCAGTGGTGGGGAATCGTCTCCCATTCAGCCAGCAGCCCCCACGCAACAAGCGTCCTCATTGCAAAGCTGGGGCACCGTGCCGAGGCATCTGTGAGTAAACGTGAGCTGAGCCCCAGGCCAGTTGCTGCTGAACTATTCCCACCCATCCCAGGTAAAACACCTGAATATAGACAAGGACTTGAAAGCCTAGAGGGAGGGCCATAGAGCCACACGAGTGACAGCATGCCGGCCGACTTGGTGCCTGCAGGCCAGCCAGGATGGTCCTGGCCCTGGGTGCTCTTCTGGAAGATTTCCATTTCCCTGCCTGAGATACCCGTCCTGTCCCTGCCCCCACTGCTTTTTTCCTTCCTCACCTCTGCCCAGGGAGAAATTCCAGCAGCAGGTATGGGTGACACATCTTCTTCTTTAGCAGGTGGCAGCCTGGCAACTGCTGCAGAAAGTCCAGCAGAGCCCCACTCACACTGGGCCACCCACAAAGCCGTGGCCTCTCACTCCCTCCCACCAGCCCAGCCCCGAGACTGCTGACAGGGCAGAGAAAATGGCGTCAGGCACGGCTGCAGGGGCTCTTGCTGCCTGGAGTGGTATTTATAGTGATCTCAACCCAGGCACACCTGGGGAGGGCTGGCCGGCACGGTAAGGCTGCCCAGGTCAGCCAATCATCACCCCTCAGGGGCTCACAGTTGCAGAAAATGGAACTTGCTGAACCGGCCAGGTCCAAGGAACAGGTGTGGGCTCCTGAGAGTCAGGATAGACAAGGGGCTGCAGCTTTGGCTTGTTTTCTAATCATTTTATCTGGCCCATGAGTGGGAGACAACTTCAAGAAAACCCTCTCCTAATGAGAGGAACCCAGGAGTCAGGGAGAGGAGGGGTGGGTGGTGGTTGGAGACAGAGGCCTGGTGCCCCGGGTGCAGTGGAAGTCTCTGGAAGACCAGGTGGAGGGAGGCCTCACGGAGTGATGCCCAGGGTCACAGACCTGTCGCAGCTGCTGTTTGTTAGTTCAAGTCCTGCTCTGAGGTGCTCTGTGTCAGCTCTGAGCGACAGGTGAGCTGGGGGTGCTCTGCAATGAGGGCTATGTGCACGGTTCCTGTGTGCCCAGCCCTGCCACGGTACCTGCAAGGGTAGCTCTGTATCCTGGGAGGGGCCTGACCACGAGAGCCCTGTGGGCTGGGGTGGGGGTGGGGTACCTGCCCAGGTGAGCTCCATATTCTGGGATTGGTCTGACCACGAGAGCCCCATGGGCTGCTGGGGACCTGGTAAAGGATGTCAGGACAGTCAGTGAAGCCACCGAGGATATACCTCCAGTTGCTCCTAATTCCTACACCCTGCTGGTCATTCTACCAACCACCAGGACATGGTATTCTGTATTAGTCTTCAATGATGCCTTCTTTTGTATTCCATTAGTCCCAGAGTCACAAGAAATTTTGGCTTGTGAGTGGCAGGACTCAACATACAACTAAAACAATACTTCCGGGCCGTCTGGCCCCAAGGGTGCAAAAATTCCCACCCCATCTTTGGGGAAAGCTTAGCTAAAGACCTAAAAGTTCTACCTCTGGAAAAGGAAACCCTCCTTCAATATGCAGACGACATTCTGATCGCCAGCCCTACTAAGGAGGCCTCTGAACTACCAAGCCAATAAAGGATAGAAGTTGTCCAAGAAAAAGCTCAAATATCACAGACTGCCGTGACCTGCCTGGGCTTCATTCTCACAGAAGGTTGGAGAAGTCCATCCCAGGAAAGGGAAGAAACCATTTTCAGCCTTACCCCTTTCTAAAACTAGAAGACAGCTTAGGGGTTCCTGGGGAGGCCAGGGTTTGCTGCTTCTGGATCCCTAACTACAGTCTACTAGCTGGGCCTCTATATGAAACACTGAAAGGAAAAGATGATGATCCTTTTGAATAGAATCCAGAAGTGGCCTTTCAAGAATGGAAAGAGCAGTCAATTCAGACCCTTGCCCTGGAACTCCCTAATTTAGCTAAACCCTTTGACCTTTACATTCCCGGTGAAAGGTGAATCGCCATTGGAGAATTAGTGCAAAACCTGGGACCACTTGAAATGGAACAATGCAAGAATGCCATCCAGGTAGGATAAACTATGGTCACCAAGGGGCTTGGCCCACTGCCACATCTGGCCAAGATACTGGCGGTATCTAAAACCCTGGAAATCAGCAGCCCAAAAGGCCACCTCCCTCCTAAGGGAAAAGGACCCCACGTGGTGATCCTAACCACCAACCATGCCCTGAAGTTGCAGGGTTCGCTCCGTGGGCACACCGACCTCGAGTGAGGAGGCCCTCCAACTCCAACATCCAGAGAGATAACCGGGGGCAACAGGGCACCATGACGACTCGTGTGAACATCACTTGACCTGGAGTTTCTCTCATAAAACAACAAGAGTGTGTCCCAAAAGAGTAGACTACTGCTTGCCGGACTTACTGCACCCAGAGGGGAGCTAATAATCTTGGCGGGGGAACCGTATATCACACTGTCACCATAGAAAAGCCTACAGACACCGTGATGATGGTGGCCAGTAAGACCGGCTGGACTCTTGTTTACTTCAAAAGGCTGTTGACTCAGTGGCCATCATGGTCCTTGATCACCACTGACCCTGGACTGTCTGGGAGTTGAGCGGGCAGGGCTCTGACACCTGGTGCTGTTTGTACGTTAATTCAGGGGCCTAATTGAAGAAAGCGCAGACTACTGGTCAGAGCATCTAGGCTGGCAGAAACGGTCGGCCTAAGGTGGCCGAACAAATGTGGGGCGGGGTGAAACCGGCCCCCACAGCGTCTCTGCACATCTCTTTCCTGGACCCTTAAAGGTCATTGGAATCTATAACACTTCCAATGCTGGTGCTCAGGTGGACGAGCAGGGAGGCAGGGGGCCTGGGGACAATCAACGTCACCTGGAGGCTGCTGGGGAGAAGCTCTGACCCTCGCCCCAGGGTATGAGGGCTCCCAACTCAGCACTCAGCAGTTACAGAAGAAGGGTCTGCACCCTCAGCACTCCAAGAATGAGGAACGGGACAAAAGGCAGAGGGGGGGTTTGTCCCCAGCAAAGCCCATTAAAAATCCCTGGGAGATAAAAATAGAATCTGGGCAATAAAGTCAAGTCTAACCTTTTTTATCCTTTGTGCTTTGTCTAATTTCACGTGCTCCTAGGGTCCCGCATGCAGAGGTTCCACACCCGGCACTTCAGACCAGATTTCCTAGTGCAGAATGGCTGGGTCGACACCTCAGCTCCTGGGGCCCAGTGCAGACTCCGCGATATAGAGCCTGAGCTACAGCCAACCCGGCCCTCGAGAGCTCCGCCCCCTCCCTCCCACTGACTCTGACAGGATCTCTACACAGCAGCCCAGCCCACAGCCCACGGGGTAGTACATGCTCTCACCTCTCCATTCTCTGATCAAAATATAAAGTTTCCTTTGCTTGTGAACCAAACTCAGTCTCGATCTGTTGGCCCCAATGACACTGGGCAGGGGGACACTTGTTGGGGTCCACTCTGGAGGATCAGTAACAGAAATTGAGACTATTGTAACCTCAATGAACAGATGTGTGAGCCAAAATGTAGTTAACATAGAACAGTGTATAAGGCTCGGGTAAAATAAGATGTTTCTAACACTTCCATTGGATATTTCCATCACTTTATTATAAGCAAGTTCAGTGAAAAGGTTTGTCTTATTTGTCAGCTCAATATTAGAGAAATGAAGTGATTTCTTTCCAAGGATGTACATCTAATAATCTTGGTTAAACCTTCAATCTTGTTTTAAATGCTTTTCCATTGAAAATGATACCTCTCTTTCAGCTCCCCCATTTCTGAGAAGTATAAAATCTTATAATTTATTATTACCAAAGGGGAAAGGTGGGAGGAGGGATAAATTAACAGTTTGGGATTAACACATACACACTGCTATGTATAAAATAGATCATCAACAAGGAACTACTGTATAGCACAGGGAACTACACTCAACATTTTGCAATAACCTATAAGGGGAAATAATCTGAAAAAGAATAGATATTTTTATTGACATCATCTATCAATGACAGTTAAAGTGTAACCTAAGGGAAGCTGGTGGTGAGTGCTTCTGACCCTGAAGACTTCAATCATCTAAAGTTTGGACTCTGCCTACTTCCCAAGGCCCTTAATGAACATATGTGTAGCCGTAGCTTAAAAAATTCCCCAGTTTGGGTTTCGGGGAGACACTGATTTTGAAAAAGCCCTGGTGTTCTCCTTACATGAATGGGACTCTTCCTACTGCTAAAACATGTCTGTCACACCCAGAGGATGGTATACCGTCTGATCGGGAAGAGTTTGGAAAAGGCATCTCATCTCCTCATCTCCTGGTGCTCGGGTTCACCCCTCCAGCGTCTTTACTAACAGTCTCCCCACTTGGAGATGTCAGCACTGTCAACATCCTGTTGCGTACAGTTTGGAATTTGTCCAGAGGATGAAGCGGAAGGATGAGGAACAATGAGAGACAAGTCCTACGTGTTCAGACAGGCACATGTCACTCTAATTTCCAATCAGGAAGACGAATTGACCAAAGGCTAGGGTTGCCCATGGAAACAGTATAGGGCTTGAGGAAATCCCGCTGCTTTGTGGCCAGTTCCCATAAACACAAGTTGAACAATAGAACTCAGGGGCAGTAAAATTCACAAAACTGCAGAGTTGAAAATATCCATCACTGAAAAATGTCTTGAGGAAAGTCAGAGAAAAGGACTTGTAAGCAAGGGAGAATGGCAGGAAAGGGATTTGAGGAGGTAGAAAGGACTCGCCGTTAAGCACAAGAAAAGGAGCTGAACATTGCCAACATTGCAGTTGGCCAAAAAGGGTGTACGCGTTTTTTTTGTGTATATATTCAAGAAAAGAGCGTACACCTTTTTAGCCAACCAAACAGGTGGGCACTGGAAGTCAATACTACAAAAGACATCACTTCGCATCAGTCAGAAGAGCCATCCTCATAAAGCGTAAACAACAGAAATGCAGGACAGGGCAAGGAGAAGAGGGAGCCCTGTGAGACTTATAGTGGAAATGTATATTGCCAACGGCCATTCTGGAGAAGTGTATTGTGTCTACTAAAGCATCTAAACAATGAGCTACAGAGCATAGGGCACTTGCACTCATGGGCGTATATCTTGGGAAAAACAAAAATCGAGAGGACACAGGCACCCCAATGTTTACCCCCTCTCTGTTTAAAAGATCCTCGACTAGGATATAACTTAAATGTCTCTGGAGGGAAAAAATGGATAGAGATGTGGTACTTAGGTAGAGTGGAATATTATTCAGCCTGGAAATCAATGAAATATGGCCAGCTGTAACAACTCCGGAGGAGTTACGTATGATCATTCTAAGTGACAGAATTCAAAAAGAAGAAGACACATATCATAAGATATCACTTAAAGGTGGAATCCAAAATGGCTACACATGAAATAAATTACAAAACAAAAACATAGTCAAATATGTAGAAAACACGCATAAGGCTGCTAAACGGGAAAGGTGGGGAGGGGTGAGGCATCATCCAGGAGGTTGAAATTAGCAAAGATACCATTCCAAATACCAAACTGATAATCAACAAGGCCTACACGGTAGCTAAAAGAACTGCACTCAGCACACTCAAGTCACCGGAAAAGAATATATACGACTGGTAAGAATCTGAAAAAGAATTTATTGATGTCTCTCTGTACGTGAATCAAGTGGATGTACAGCAGCAAGAAACAGAGCTTTGAAAATCAGCTGTAACCAATATAGTAATAAATTGAAAAAAATAAACGACAGAGAGACAGAGAAAACCTCTTACAACTTTTCCTCAGGGACGGTGATGCAACATGGATTGAACACATCTAGACCCACAGCAGGATGAGACATAAGGCTGGAAACTGTTTGCGCTAAGAGAAATGTGAGGTTGGGTGAGGAAATGCACACCCTTTAAAGTAATACTACCTGGTACCCATTCAATGGGTCCCAAATCTGCAGGTTCAAGGGATCTTCCTACAGCTAAAACATGCATGGAAAACCCAGAGGACTGTACACCATGTGATCGGGAGATGTGTCTAAAATGCACCTCATTTATCCTCTCCTGGTGCTCCTGTTCACCATTCCAGCCACGTTACTTAGAAGCTCCCCACTTGGAGAATCAGCACATTTAAACTTCTGTTTCACACATTTTGCAAATTGTGAGGAGGATGAACGGGAAGAGGGGGAACCAATGAGAGAAGAGTTGTAGGGGTTTGGACGGGCACATATCACTCTAATTTCCCATTAAGAATAAGAATTAAAAAAAGGCTCAGCCTGCCTCGCCGGAGCCAAAATAGGGCCTGAAGCAATCCTGCGCGTTTGAGGCCAGCTCACAAAAGAGCAACTTAAAACATGGAGCTCAGGGTCACTGCAATTCACAAACCTGCAGAGTTATAAATGAAAACTAACGTCCAAAAATATGTTGAGGTAAGGCAAAGAAGAGGATCTGAATGCAAGACAGAATTGCAAGAAACAGATTTCAAGAGATAGATTGGACTCGTCTTTAACGCACATGAAAAGCGGCAGAATTTCGACAATGATGCAGTTGGCCCAAAAGGGCGTATGCGAGTTTTCCTGATTATATCCAGGAAAAAACGCATACGCACTTTATGGGCAACGAAGCAAGCAAGCAATGCAAATGTGCACAACAAAGAAGTCTCATTTCCCACCGGTCAAAAGGGCCATCCTAAAAAATTGTAAAAACCAGAAATGCAGGACAGGCCATGGAGAACAGGGAGCCTTTATACGCTGATGGGCAGTGTGTGAACTGCCGAGAGCCACTCTGGAGAAGTGTATGGTGGTTCCTAAATCATCTAAAAACAGAGCTACAGAGCATAGGACACTTCCAATCATGGGAGTATATCTAGGGAAGTCTAAAAATCAACAAGACACAAGCACACCACAGTTTAGGGCTACTCTGTTTACAAGAACCTCAACTTCAGTACACCTTAAATATCCCAGGAAAGAGAACAATGGATAAAGAAGATGTGGTACTTATGTACAATGGAATATCTCTTCACCATGAAATCAATGTAATAAGGCTAGTAGAAGGATAAAGAGTGGATTTAGGTCCGATAATACTACTTGAAATAAGTCAAACAGAAAAAGAAACATATCATATCACTTATAGAGGGAGGGTAAATATGGCTGCACAAGAAATGAATTACAGAACAGAACAGTGTCTCACATTTAGAAATCACACTTATGTCAGCTTAAGGGGAAAGGAGAGGTGGGGTGATGCATAAAACCAGAGTTTGAAATTAGCACAGATACCGTTCAAGAAACCAAATAGGTATTAGACAAGATCTACACCTTGCTCAATGAACTGGCCTCAACACACCCTATACACCGCAGAGAAATATATCTGAGTAATAAGAATCTTAAAACCCATGTATTGATATATCTCCATAAGGGAATCAAGTGTGTGCAGAGCGGCACAAACACAGCAGTGAAAATGAGCTAAACCCCATTATAGAAATAAATTTTAAAAACAAAACGCAGAAACAATGAAAGAGAGAAAAATTCTTACAAAATTCGCTCAGGGGCTGTGATGCAACCTGGATTGACCACATATAAACCCACAGCTGGATAAGACATAAGGCTGGACACTTGGGGCTGAGAGGATTGGTGAGCTTCGGTGAGCAACTGCCGAAAGTTTAATGCAATACTTCATGCTACTCATTCCAAGGGTCCCAACACTCCAGGTTGAAGGGAATCTTCCTACAGCTAAACCATGCTTGGGAAACCCAGCGACTGGTATACCATATGATCGGGAAAGGTTTCTAAAACGCACCACATTTTTCCTCTCCTGGGGCTCCGGATCGACATTCCAGCCGCTTTACTAACAACATCCCCACATGGAGAGTCAATGCCTTTAAGTTCTGGTATCGCACAGTCTTCAGTTAGTGCGGAGGATGAATGGGAATAGGGGGAACCAGTGAGAAACTAGCTGTAGCGGTTTCAATGGGCACATGTCACTCTAATTTCACATCAGTAAGAAGAATGAACCAAAGGCACAGCAAGGTGTCCCAGAAGAAGAATAGGGCTTCAAGGAATCCTGTGGTTATGGGGCAAGATCACAAAACTAAGAGCTGAAAAATGGAGCTAAGGGCCACTGCAATTCAAAAACCTGACTTGCCCAAAAAGGGCGTATGTGTTTTTTCCTGAATATATTCAGGAAAAAACGCATACGCCCTTTTTGGCCAACCAAGCAAGCTTGCAAAGGAAATCTGCACTACAATGAAGTCTCAATTCCGCCTGGTCAAAAGGGCCATCTGAAAAAAGTGTAAAATCCATAAAGGCATGACAGGCCATGGAGAACTGGGAGCCATCTTATGCTGATGGGCAGGATGTAAATTGCCAACAGCCACTCTGGAGAAGTGTTTGGTGTTTCCTGAAACATCTAAAAAACAAAGCAACAGAGCCTAGGGCACTTCCACTTATGGTACTATAGTTTAGGGCAATTAAAATCAAAAAGACACAGCCACCCCAAAGTTTGGGATGGCTCTGTTTACAAGAACCTCATATACGGTACAAGTTCAATATCGAAGAAAGTGAAAAATGGATAAAGAAGTTGTGGTACTTACGTACAATGCAATATCACTCAGCAATGAAATCTATGTCATCAGGCCCGTAGCAGCATAATGAGTGGACTAAGTACGATGAATCTAACTGAAATAAGTCACACAGAAAAAGAAACATCATAAGGTATCACTAATACACGGAATGTAAACTTGGCTACACAGGAACTGAATTCCAAAACAGAACAGGGTCTCAAATTTAGAAACCCAACTTATGCTTGCTTAAGGGGAAAGGTGAGTTGGGGTGCTGCATAAAACCAGAGATTGAAATGAGCACAGATAATGTTCCTTAAGCCAAATATGGAATAGACAAGAGCTACTCCTTGCTCAACGAAATGGACTCAACACCCCATACTCAACGCCTAGGAATATACCTGACTAGTAAGAATCATAAAACCTATGGATTTATATATCTCTGTAAGAGAATCAAGAGTGTGTACAGCGGCATTAAAGCAGTGAAAATCAGGTAAATCCCATAATAAAAATAAATTTCTTAAACAAAACACAATGACAGTGAAATAGAGAGAAATATTTAAGTAATTCATTCAAGGCTTCTGATGCAACCTGCATTTACCACATCTACACCCAGAGCTGGATGACACATAAGGCTGGACACTTGGGGCTCATAAGATTGGTGAGGTTCGGTGAGCAAATGAAGACCTTTGAAGTCATATTGCATGGTACCCATTCCATGGGTCTCAACTCTCCAGGTTTAAGGGATACTTCCTTCAGCTAAAACATGCATGTGGAACCCAGAGTATGATCCAACATGTGATCGAGAAACATGTTCAAATGTGTCTCACTTTTCGTTCCCTGGTACTCGGGTGCAACATGCCAGACGCTTTACTAACACTCTCCCGACTTGGAGAGTCAGTGCCTTTAACCTCCTGTTTGGCCCAGTTTGCAATTTCTGTGGAAGATGAACAGGAATAGGGAGAACCATTGAGAGACCAGCTGGAGGTGTCTGGACGGGCAAATTTAACTCTCATTTCCCACAAGGAAGAGGAATTAACCAAAGGCTCAGCGTGCCGTGCCGGAACCAGATTAGGGCCTGAAGCCATCCTGTGGTGTTGCGGCCAGCTCACGAGAAAGCGAGTTGAAGAAAGGAGCTCAGGGGCACTGTAATTCACAAACCTGCAGAGTTATAAATGACAGCTATCGTCCAAAAATATACTGAAGTAAGGCTGCCAAGAGGACTTGAAAGCGGGGCAGAATTGCAGGAAACCGATTTCAGGAGGTAGACTGGAATTGCATTTAAAGCATAGGAAAAGAGGCAGAACGTCCACAATGATGCACTTGGCCAAAAAGGGCGTATGCGTTTTTTCCTGAATATATTCAGGAAAAAACGCATACGCCCTTTTTGGCCAACCAAGCAAGCTTGCAAAGGAAATCTGCACTACAATGAAGTCTCACTTCCCCCCGGTCAAAAGGGCCATCTGAAAAAAGTGTAAAATCCAGAAAGGCAGGACAGGCCATGGAGAACTGGGAGCCTTGTTATGCTGATGGGCGGGATGTAAATTGCCACAGCCACTCGGGAGAAGTGTATGGTGTTTCCTGAAACATCTAAAAAACAAAGCAACAAAGCCTAGGGCACTTCCACTTATGGTCCTATAGCTAAGGGAAATTAAAATCAAAAAGACACAGCCACCCCAAAGGTTGGGACGGCTCTGTTTACAAGAACCTCATATACGGTACAAGTTCAATATCGCAGAAAGTGAAAAATGGATAAAGAAGTTGTGGTACTTACGTACAATGCAATATCACTCAGCAATGAAATCTATGTCATCAGGCCCGTAGCAGCATAATGAGTGGATTCAGGTATGATGATTCTAACTGAAATAAGTCACACAGAAAAAGAAACATCATAAGATATCACTAATACACGGAATGTAAACTTGGCTACACAGGAACTGAATTTCAAAACAGAACAGGGTCTCAAATTTAGAAAACAAATTTATGCTTGCTTCAGGGGAAAGGTGAGTTGGGGTGCTGCATAAAACCAGAGATTGAAATGAGCACAGATAAAGTTCCTTAAGCCAAATATGGAATAGACAAGAGCTACTCCTTGCTCAACGAAATGGACTCAACACCCCATATTAAATGCCTAAGAGTGTACCTGACTAGGAAGTATCTTAAAACCTATGGATTGCTATGTCTCCGAAAGAGAATCAAGCGTGTGTACAGGGGCATTAACGCAGCAGTGATAGGACTGGAGAGGTTCGGTGAGCAAATGAAGACCCTTTGAAGTCATATTGCATGGTACCCATTCCACGGGTCTCAACTCTCCAGGTTTAAGGTATTCTTCCTTCAGCTAAAACATGCATGTGGAACCCAGAGTATGATCAACCATGTGATCGGGAGACGTGTTCCAATATGTGTCAGTTTTCGTCCCCTGGTACTCGGGTGCAACATTCCAGACGCTTTACTAACACTCTCCCGACTTGGAGAGTCAGTGCCTTTAACCTCCTGTTTGGCCCAGTTTGCAATTTCTGCGGAAGATGAACAGGAATAGGGAGAACCAATGACAGACTAGCTGGAGGTGTCTAGACGGGCAAATTTAACTCTCATTTCCCACCAGGAAGAGGAATTAACCAAAGGCTCAGCGTGCCGTGCCGGAACCAGATTACGGCCTGAAGCCATCCTGCGGTGTTGCGGCCAGCTCACGAGAAAGCGAGTTGAAGAAAGGAGCTCAGGGGCACTGTAATTCACAAACCTGCAGAGTTATAAATGACAGCTATCGTCCAAAAATATACTGAAGTAAGGCTGCCAAGAGGACTTGAAAGCGGGGCAGAATTGCAGGAAACCGATTTCAGGAGGTAGACTGGAATTGCATTTAAAGCATAGGAAAAGAGGCAGAACGTCCACAATGATGCACTTGGCCAAAAAGGGCGTATGCGTTTTTTCCTGAATATATTCAGGAAAAAACGCATACGCCCTTTTTGGCCAACCAAGCAAGCTTGCAATGGAAATCTGCACTACAATGAAGTCTCACTTCCCCCCGGTCAAAAGGGCCATCTGAAAAAAGTGTAAAATCCAGAAAGGCAGGACAGGCCATGGAGAACTGGGAGCCTTGTTGTGCTGATGGGCGGGATGTCAATTGCCAACAGCCACTCGGGAGAAGTGTATGGTGTTTCCTGAAACATCTAAAAAACAAAGCAACAGAGCCTAGGGCACTTCCACTTATGGTCCTATAGCTTAGTTAATTTAAAATCAAAAAGACACAGCCACCCCAAAGGTTGGGACGGTTCTTTTTACTGGAATCTCTTCTACGGCACAAGTTAAATATCCCAGAGAGCAAATAATGGATAAAGAAGTTGCGGTACTTATGTACAACAGAATACAACTCAGCAATGAAATCTATGTCACCAGGCCCGTACCAGCATAATGAGTGGATTGAGGCACGATGATTCTAAGTGAAATAAGTCACACAGAAAAAGAAACATCATAAGGTATCACTAATACACGGAATGTGAACTTGGCTACACAGGAACTGAATTCCAAAACAGAACAGGGTCTCAAGTTTAGAAAACTAACTTATGCTTGCTTAAGGGGGAAGGTGAGTTGGGGTGCTGCATTAAACCAGAGTTTGAAATTAGCACAGATACCGTTCCATAAGCCAAATATGGAATAGACAAGACCTACCCTTGCTCAACGAAATGGATTCAACAATGAGGTATCACCTCACACCTGGTAGAATAGGCATCATAGAAAATCTACAAGCAAAAAATGCTGGAAAGGGTGTGGAGAAAAGGAACCCTCTTCCACTATTGTTGGGAATATAAATTGATACAGTCACTATGGAGAACAATATGGAATTTCTTAAGAAACTAACAATAGAATTACCATATGATACAGCAATCCCAGTACTGGACATATACCCAGACAAAACCATAAATCAAAAAGAGACATTCACCGCAATGTTCATTGCATCACTATTTACAATATCGAGGTAATGGAAGCAACCTAAATGCCCACAGACAGACGAATGCATAAAGCCGTGGTACATATATAAAATGCAATATTACTAAGCCATGAAAAGGAATGAAATTGGGTCATTTGTAGAGACGTCGATGCATCTAGAGACTGTCATACAGAGTGAAGTAAGTCAGAAAGAGAAAAACAAATCTTGTATATTCATGCATATATGTGGAATCTAGAAAACCTGTACAGATTAACCATTTTGCAAGGCATAAATAGAGCAACAGATGTAGACAACAAACGTATGGACAACAAGGGGGGAAAGCTGTTGGGGGGGGTGGTGGGAGGAGTTGAGAGACTGGGATTGGCATGTATACATTTATATGTATAAAATAGATAACCAATAAGAACCTGCTGTATAAAAATATAAAATAAAATTAAAAAGAAATAAAATTTAAAAAATAGAAAAAACAATTATTCCCTTCACATACATGTATTTATATGAATAAATTATTTCCATGCTTATATCTGTAAATACAAAAAAGAGGAATAAAATCTACCTTGAACCCAAAACGAAAAAGAGAAAAAAACCACAGAACCCACCAGTTCCACAGAGGAAAACCGTATCAGGGCACTTGCTCCAGTTGTAAACAATTCTGAAGTTGGTCAGTGGTGGGGAATCGTCTCCCATTCAGCCAGCAGCCCCCACGCAACAAGCGTCCTCATTGCAAAGCTGGGGCACCGTGCCGAGGCATCTGTGAGTAAACGTGAGCTGAGCCCCAGGCCAGTTGCTGCTGAACTATTCCCACCCATCCCAGGTAAAACACCTGAATATAGACAAGGACTTGAAAGCCTAGAGGGAGGGCCATAGAGCCACACGAGTGACAGCATGCCGGCCGACTTGGTGCCTGCAGGCCAGCCAGGATGGTCCTGGCCCTGGGTGCTCTTCTGGAAGATTTCCATTTCCCTGCCTGAGATACCCGTCCTGTCCCTGCCCCCACTGCTTTTTTCCTTCCTCACCTCTGCCCAGGGAGAAATTCCAGCAGCAGGTATGGGTGACACATCTTCTTCTTTAGCAGGTGGCAGCCTGGCAACTGCTGCAGAAAGTCCAGCAGAGCCCCACTCACACTGGGCCACCCACAAAGCCGTGGCCTCTCACTCCCTCCCACCAGCCCAGCCCCGAGACTGCTGACAGGGCAGAGAAAATGGCGTCAGGCACGGCTGCAGGGGCTCTTGCTGCCTGGAGTGGTATTTATAGTGATCTCAACCCAGGCACACCTGGGGAGGGCTGGCCGGCACGGTAAGGCTGCCCAGGTCAGCCAATCATCACCCCTCAGGGGCTCACAGTTGCAGAAAATGGAACTTGCTGAACCGGCCAGGTCCAAGGAACAGGTGTGGGCTCCTGAGAGTCAGGATAGACAAGGGGCTGCAGCTTTGGCTTGTTTTCTAATCATTTTATCTGGCCCATGAGTGGGAGACAACTTCAAGAAAACCCTCTCCTAATGAGAGGAACCCAGGAGTCAGGGAGAGGAGGGGTGGGTGGTGGTTGGAGACAGAGGCCTGGTGCCCCGGGTGCAGTGGAAGTCTCTGGAAGACCAGGTGGAGGGAGGCCTCACGGAGTGATGCCCAGGGTCACAGACCTGTCGCAGCTGCTGTTTGTTAGTTCAAGTCCTGCTCTGAGGTGCTCTGTGTCAGCTCTGAGCGACAGGTGAGCTGGGGGTGCTCTGCAATGAGGGCTATGTGCACGGTTCCTGTGTGCCCAGCCCTGCCACGGTACCTGCAAGGGTAGCTCTGTATCCTGGGAGGGGCCTGACCACGAGAGCCCTGTGGGCTGGGGTGGGGGTGGGGTACCTGCCCAGGTGAGCTCCATATTCTGGGATTGGTCTGACCACGAGAGCCCCATGGGCTGCTGGGGACCTGGTAAAGGATGTCAGGACAGTCAGTGAAGCCACCGAGGATATACCTCCAGTTGCTCCTAATTCCTACACCCTGCTGGTCATTCTACCAACCACCAGGACATGGTATTCTGTATTAGTCTTCAATGATGCCTTCTTTTGTATTCCATTAGTCCCAGAGTCACAAGAAATTTTGGCTTGTGAGTGGCAGGACTCAACATACAACTAAAACAATACTTCCGGGCCGTCTGGCCCCAAGGGTGCAAAAATTCCCACCCCATCTTTGGGGAAAGCTTAGCTAAAGACCTAAAAGTTCTACCTCTGGAAAAGGAAACCCTCCTTCAATATGCAGACGACATTCTGATCGCCAGCCCTACTAAGGAGGCCTCTGAACTACCAAGCCAATAAAGGATAGAAGTTGTCCAAGAAAAAGCTCAAATATCACAGACTGCCGTGACCTGCCTGGGCTTCATTCTCACAGAAGGTTGGAGAAGTCCATCCCAGGAAAGGGAAGAAACCATTTTCAGCCTTACCCCTTTCTAAAACTAGAAGACAGCTTAGGGGTTCCTGGGGAGGCCAGGGTTTGCTGCTTCTGGATCCCTAACTACAGTCTACTAGCTGGGCCTCTATATGAAACACTGAAAGGAAAAGATGATGATCCTTTTGAATAGAATCCAGAAGTGGCCTTTCAAGAATGGAAAGAGCAGTCAATTCAGACCCTTGCCCTGGAACTCCCTAATTTAGCTAAACCCTTTGACCTTTACATTCCCGGTGAAAGGTGAATCGCCATTGGAGAATTAGTGCAAAACCTGGGACCACTTGAAATGGAACAATGCAAGAATGCCATCCAGGTAGGATAAACTATGGTCACCAAGGGGCTTGGCCCACTGCCACATCTGGCCAAGATACTGGCGGTATCTAAAACCCTGGAAATCAGCAGCCCAAAAGGCCACCTCCCTCCTAAGGGAAAAGGACCCCACGTGGTGATCCTAACCACCAACCATGCCCTGAAGTTGCAGGGTTCGCTCCGTGGGCACACCGACCTCGAGTGAGGAGGCCCTCCAACTCCAACATCCAGAGAGATAACCGGGGGCAACAGGGCACCATGACGACTCGTGTGAACATCACTTGACCTGGAGTTTCTCTCATAAAACAACAAGAGTGTGTCCCAAAAGAGTAGACTACTGCTTGCCGGACTTACTGCACCCAGAGGGGAGCTAATAATCTTGGCGGGGGAACCGTATATCACACTGTCACCATAGAAAAGCCTACAGACACCGTGATGATGGTGGCCAGTAAGACCGGCTGGACTCTTGTTTACTTCAAAAGGCTGTTGACTCAGTGGCCATCATGGTCCTTGATCACCACTGACCCTGGACTGTCTGGGAGTTGAGCGGGCAGGGCTCTGACACCTGGTGCTGTTTGTACGTTAATTCAGGGGCCTAATTGAAGAAAGCGCAGACTACTGGTCAGAGCATCTAGGCTGGCAGAAACGGTCGGCCTAAGGTGGCCGAACAAATGTGGGGCGGGGTGAAACCGGCCCCCACAGCGTCTCTGCACATCTCTTTCCTGGACCCTTAAAGGTCATTGGAATCTATAACACTTCCAATGCTGGTGCTCAGGTGGACGAGCAGGGAGGCAGGGGGCCTGGGGACAATCAACGTCACCTGGAGGCTGCTGGGGAGAAGCTCTGACCCTCGCCCCAGGGTATGAGGGCTCCCAACTCAGCACTCAGCAGTTACAGAAGAAGGGTCTGCACCCTCAGCACTCCAAGAATGAGGAACGGGACAAAAGGCAGAGGGGGGGTTTGTCCCCAGCAAAGCCCATTAAAAATCCCTGGGAGATAAAAATAGAATCTGGGCAATAAAGTCAAGTCTAACCTTTTTTATCCTTTGTGCTTTGTCTAATTTCACGTGCTCCTAGGGTCCCGCATGCAGAGGTTCCACACCCGGCACTTCAGACCAGATTTCCTAGTGCAGAATGGCTGGGTCGACACCTCAGCTCCTGGGGCCCAGTGCAGACTCCGCGATATAGAGCCTGAGCTACAGCCAACCCGGCCCTCGAGAGCTCCGCCCCCTCCCTCCCACTGACTCTGACAGGATCTCTACACAGCAGCCCAGCCCACAGCCCACGGGGTAGTACATGCTCTCACCTCTCCATTCTCTGATCAAAATATAAAGTTTCCTTTGCTTGTGAACCAAACTCAGTCTCGATCTGTTGGCCCCAATGACACTGGGCAGGGGGACACTTGTTGGGGTCCACTCTGGAGGATCAGTAACAGAAATTGAGACTATTGTAACCTCAATGAACAGATGTGTGAGCCAAAATGTAGTTAACATAGAACAGTGTATAAGGCTCGGGTAAAATAAGATGTTTCTAACACTTCCATTGGATATTTCCATCACTTTATTATAAGCAAGTTCAGTGAAAAGGTTTGTCTTATTTGTCAGCTCAATATTAGAGAAATGAAGTGATTTCTTTCCAAGGATGTACATCTAATAATCTTGGTTAAACCTTCAATCTTGTTTTAAATGCTTTTCCATTGAAAATGATACCTCTCTTTCAGCTCCCCCATTTCTGAGAAGTATAAAATCTTATAATTTATTATTACCAAAGGGGAAAGGTGGGAGGAGGGATAAATTAACAGTTTGGGATTAACACATACACACTGCTATGTATAAAATAGATCATCAACAAGGAACTACTGTATAGCACAGGGAACTACACTCAACATTTTGCAATAACCTATAAGGGGAAATAATCTGAAAAAGAATAGATATTTTTATTGACATCATCTATCAATGACAGTTAAAGTGTAACCTAAGGGAAGCTGGTGGTGAGTGCTTCTGACCCTGAAGACTTCAATCATCTAAAGTTTGGACTCTGCCTACTTCCCAAGGCCCTTAATGAACATATGTGTAGCCGTAGCTTAAAAAATTCCCCAGTTTGGGTTTCGGGGAGACACTGATTTTGAAAAAGCCCTGGTGTTCTCCTTACATGAATGGGACTCTTCCTACTGCTAAAACATGTCTGTCACACCCAGAGGATGGTATACCGTCTGATCGGGAAGAGTTTGGAAAAGGCATCTCATCTCCTCATCTCCTGGTGCTCGGGTTCACCCCTCCAGCGTCTTTACTAACAGTCTCCCCACTTGGAGATGTCAGCACTGTCAACATCCTGTTGCGTACAGTTTGGAATTTGTCCAGAGGATGAAGCGGAAGGATGAGGAACAATGAGAGACAAGTCCTACGTGTTCAGACAGGCACATGTCACTCTAATTTCCAATCAGGAAGACGAATTGACCAAAGGCTAGGGTTGCCCATGGAAACAGTATAGGGCTTGAGGAAATCCCGCTGCTTTGTGGCCAGTTCCCATAAACACAAGTTGAACAATAGAACTCAGGGGCAGTAAAATTCACAAAACTGCAGAGTTGAAAATATCCATCACTGAAAAATGTCTTGAGGAAAGTCAGAGAAAAGGACTTGTAAGCAAGGGAGAATGGCAGGAAAGGGATTTGAGGAGGTAGAAAGGACTCGCCGTTAAGCACAAGAAAAGGAGCTGAACATTGCCAACATTGCAGTTGGCCAAAAAGGGTGTACGCGTTTTTTTTGTGTATATATTCAAGAAAAGAGCGTACACCTTTTTAGCCAACCAAACAGGTGGGCACTGGAAGTCAATACTACAAAAGACATCACTTCGCATCAGTCAGAAGAGCCATCCTCATAAAGCGTAAACAACAGAAATGCAGGACAGGGCAAGGAGAAGAGGGAGCCCTGTGAGACTTATAGTGGAAATGTATATTGCCAACGGCCATTCTGGAGAAGTGTATTGTGTCTACTAAAGCATCTAAACAATGAGCTACAGAGCATAGGGCACTTGCACTCATGGGCGTATATCTTGGGAAAAACAAAAATCGAGAGGACACAGGCACCCCAATGTTTACCCCCTCTCTGTTTAAAAGATCCTCGACTAGGATATAACTTAAATGTCTCTGGAGGGAAAAAATGGATAGAGATGTGGTACTTAGGTAGAGTGGAATATTATTCAGCCTGGAAATCAATGAAATATGGCCAGCTGTAACAACTCCGGAGGAGTTACGTATGATCATTCTAAGTGACAGAATTCAAAAAGAAGAAGACACATATCATAAGATATCACTTAAAGGTGGAATCCAAAATGGCTACACATGAAATAAATTACAAAACAAAAACATAGTCAAATATGTAGAAAACACGCATAAGGCTGCTAAACGGGAAAGGTGGGGAGGGGTGAGGCATCATCCAGGAGGTTGAAATTAGCAAAGATACCATTCCAAATACCAAACTGATAATCAACAAGGCCTACACGGTAGCTAAAAGAACTGCACTCAGCACACTCAAGTCACCGGAAAAGAATATATACGACTGGTAAGAATCTGAAAAAGAATTTATTGATGTCTCTCTGTACGTGAATCAAGTGGATGTACAGCAGCAAGAAACAGAGCTTTGAAAATCAGCTGTAACCAATATAGTAATAAATTGAAAAAAATAAACGACAGAGAGACAGAGAAAACCTCTTACAACTTTTCCTCAGGGACGGTGATGCAACATGGATTGAACACATCTAGACCCACAGCAGGATGAGACATAAGGCTGGAAACTGTTTGCGCTAAGAGAAATGTGAGGTTGGGTGAGGAAATGCACACCCTTTAAAGTAATACTACCTGGTACCCATTCAATGGGTCCCAAATCTGCAGGTTCAAGGGATCTTCCTACAGCTAAAACATGCATGGAAAACCCAGAGGACTGTACACCATGTGATCGGGAGATGTGTCTAAAATGCACCTCATTTATCCTCTCCTGGTGCTCCTGTTCACCATTCCAGCCACGTTACTTAGAAGCTCCCCACTTGGAGAATCAGCACATTTAAACTTCTGTTTCACACATTTTGCAAATTGTGAGGAGGATGAACGGGAAGAGGGGGAACCAATGAGAGAAGAGTTGTAGGGGTTTGGACGGGCACATATCACTCTAATTTCCCATTAAGAATAAGAATTAAAAAAAGGCTCAGCCTGCCTCGCCGGAGCCAAAATAGGGCCTGAAGCAATCCTGCGCGTTTGAGGCCAGCTCACAAAAGAGCAACTTAAAACATGGAGCTCAGGGTCACTGCAATTCACAAACCTGCAGAGTTATAAATGAAAACTAACGTCCAAAAATATGTTGAGGTAAGGCAAAGAAGAGGATCTGAATGCAAGACAGAATTGCAAGAAACAGATTTCAAGAGATAGATTGGACTCGTCTTTAACGCACATGAAAAGCGGCAGAATTTCGACAATGATGCAGTTGGCCCAAAAGGGCGTATGCGAGTTTTCCTGATTATATCCAGGAAAAAACGCATACGCACTTTATGGGCAACGAAGCAAGCAAGCAATGCAAATGTGCACAACAAAGAAGTCTCATTTCCCACCGGTCAAAAGGGCCATCCTAAAAAATTGTAAAAACCAGAAATGCAGGACAGGCCATGGAGAACAGGGAGCCTTTATACGCTGATGGGCAGTGTGTGAACTGCCGAGAGCCACTCTGGAGAAGTGTATGGTGGTTCCTAAATCATCTAAAAACAGAGCTACAGAGCATAGGACACTTCCAATCATGGGAGTATATCTAGGGAAGTCTAAAAATCAACAAGACACAAGCACACCACAGTTTAGGGCTACTCTGTTTACAAGAACCTCAACTTCAGTACACCTTAAATATCCCAGGAAAGAGAACAATGGATAAAGAAGATGTGGTACTTATGTACAATGGAATATCTCTTCACCATGAAATCAATGTAATAAGGCTAGTAGAAGGATAAAGAGTGGATTTAGGTCCGATAATACTACTTGAAATAAGTCAAACAGAAAAAGAAACATATCATATCACTTATAGAGGGAGGGTAAATATGGCTGCACAAGAAATGAATTACAGAACAGAACAGTGTCTCACATTTAGAAATCACACTTATGTCAGCTTAAGGGGAAAGGAGAGGTGGGGTGATGCATAAAACCAGAGTTTGAAATTAGCACAGATACCGTTCAAGAAACCAAATAGGTATTAGACAAGATCTACACCTTGCTCAATGAACTGGCCTCAACACACCCTATACACCGCAGAGAAATATATCTGAGTAATAAGAATCTTAAAACCCATGTATTGATATATCTCCATAAGGGAATCAAGTGTGTGCAGAGCGGCACAAACACAGCAGTGAAAATGAGCTAAACCCCATTATAGAAATAAATTTTAAAAACAAAACGCAGAAACAATGAAAGAGAGAAAAATTCTTACAAAATTCGCTCAGGGGCTGTGATGCAACCTGGATTGACCACATATAAACCCACAGCTGGATAAGACATAAGGCTGGACACTTGGGGCTGAGAGGATTGGTGAGCTTCGGTGAGCAACTGCCGAAAGTTTAATGCAATACTTCATGCTACTCATTCCAAGGGTCCCAACACTCCAGGTTGAAGGGAATCTTCCTACAGCTAAACCATGCTTGGGAAACCCAGCGACTGGTATACCATATGATCGGGAAAGGTTTCTAAAACGCACCACATTTTTCCTCTCCTGGGGCTCCGGATCGACATTCCAGCCGCTTTACTAACAACATCCCCACATGGAGAGTCAATGCCTTTAAGTTCTGGTATCGCACAGTCTTCAGTTAGTGCGGAGGATGAATGGGAATAGGGGGAACCAGTGAGAAACTAGCTGTAGCGGTTTCAATGGGCACATGTCACTCTAATTTCACATCAGTAAGAAGAATGAACCAAAGGCACAGCAAGGTGCCCCAGAAGAAGAATAGGGCTTCAAGGAATCCTGTGGTTATGGGGCAAGATCACAAAACTAAGAGCTGAAAAATGGAGCTAAGGGCCACTGCAATTCAAAAACCTGACTTGCCCAAAAAGGGCGTATGTGTTTTTTCCTGAATATATTCAGGAAAAAACGCATACGCCCTTTTTGGCCAACCAAGCAAGCTTGCAAAGGAAATCTGCACTACAATGAAGTCTCAATTCCCCCTGGTCAAAAGGGCCATCTGAAAAAAGTGTAAAATCCATAAAGGCATGACAGGCCATGGAGAACTGGGAGCCATCTTATGCTGATGGGCAGGATGTAAATTGCCAACAGCCACTCTGGAGAAGTGTTTGGTGTTTCCTGAAACATCTAAAAAACAAAGCAACAGAGCCTAGGGCACTTCCACTTATGGTACTATAGTTTAGGGCAATTAAAATCAAAAAGACACAGCCACCCCAAAGTTTGGGATGGCTCTGTTTACAAGAACCTCATATACGGTACAAGTTCAATATCGAAGAAAGTGAAAAATGGATAAAGAAGTTGTGGTACTTACGTACAATGCAATATCACTCAGCAATGAAATCTATGTCATCAGGCCCGTAGCAGCATAATGAGTGGACTAAGTACGATGAATCTAACTGAAATAAGTCACACAGAAAAAGAAACATCATAAGGTATCACTAATACACGGAATGTAAACTTGGCTACACAGGAACTGAATTCCAAAACAGAACAGGGTCTCAAATTTAGAAACCCAACTTATGCTTGCTTAAGGGGAAAGGTGAGTTGGGGTGCTGCATAAAACCAGAGATTGAAATGAGCACAGATAATGTTCCTTAAGCCAAATATGGAATAGACAAGAGCTACTCCTTGCTCAACGAAATGGACTCAACACCCCATACTCAACGCCTAGGAATATACCTGACTAGTAAGAATCATAAAACCTATGGATTTATATATCTCTGTAAGAGAATCAAGAGTGTGTACAGCGGCATTAAAGCAGTGAAAATCAGGTAAATCCCATAATAAAAATAAATTTCTTAAACAAAACACAATGACAGTGAAATAGAGAGAAATATTTAAGTAATTCATTCAAGGCTTCTGATGCAACCTGCATTTACCACATCTACACCCAGAGCTGGATGACACATAAGGCTGGACACTTGGGGCTCATAAGATTGGTGAGGTTCGGTGAGCAAATGAAGACCTTTGAAGTCATATTGCATGGTACCCATTCCATGGGTCTCAACTCTCCAGGTTTAAGGGATACTTCCTTCAGCTAAAACATGCATGTGGAACCCAGAGTATGATCCAACATGTGATCGAGAAACATGTTCAAATGTGTCTCACTTTTCGTTCCCTGGTACTCGGGTGCAACATGCCAGACGCTTTACTAACACTCTCCCGACTTGGAGAGTCAGTGCCTTTAACCTCCTGTTTGGCCCAGTTTGCAATTTCTGTGGAAGATGAACAGGAATAGGGAGAACCATTGAGAGACCAGCTGGAGGTGTCTGGACGGGCAAATTTAACTCTCATTTACCACAAGGAAGAGGAATTAACCAAAGGCTCAGCGTGCCGTGCCGGAACCAGATTAGGGCCTGAAGCCATCCTGTGGTGTTGCGGCCAGCTCACGAGAAAGCGAGTTGAAGAAAGGAGCTCAGGGGCACTGTAATTCACAAACCTGCAGAGTTATAAATGACAGCTATCGTCCAAAAATATACTGAAGTAAGGCTGCCAAGAGGACTTGAAAGCGGGGCAGAATTGCAGGAAACCGATTTCAGGAGGTAGACTGGAATTGCATTGAAAGCATAGGAAAAGAGGCAGAACGTCCACAATGATGCACTTGGCCAAAAAGGGCGTATGCGTTTTTTCCTGAATATATTCAGGAAAAAACGCATACGCCCTTTTTGGCCAACCAAGCAAGCTTGCAAAGGAAATCTGCACTACAATGAAGTCTCACTTCCCCCCGGTCAAAAGGGCCATCTGAAAAAAGTGTAAAATCCAGAAAGGCAGGACAGGCCATGGAGAACTGGGAGCCTTGTTATGCTGATGGGCGGGATGTAAATTGCCACAGCCACTCGGGAGAAGTGTATGGTGTTTCCTGAAACATCTAAAAAACAAAGCAACAAAGCCTAGGGCACTTCCACTTATGGTCCTATAGCTAAGGGAAATTAAAATCAAAAAGACACAGCCACCCCAAAGGTTGGGACGGCTCTGTTTACAAGAACCTCATATACGGTACAAGTTCAATATCGCAGAAAGTGAAAAATGGATAAAGAAGTTGTGGTACTTACGTACAATGCAATATCACTCAGCAATGAAATCTATGTCATCAGGCCCGTAGCAGCATAATGAGTGGATTCAGGTATGATGATTCTAACTGAAATAAGTCACACAGAAAAAGAAACATCATAAGATATCACTAATACACGGAATGTAAACTTGGCTACACAGGAACTGAATTTCAAAACAGAACAGGGTCTCAAATTTAGAAAACAAATTTATGCTTGCTTCAGGGGAAAGGTGAGTTGGGGTGCTGCATAAAACCAGAGATTGAAATGAGCACAGATAAAGTTCCTTAAGCCAAATATGGAATAGACAAGAGCTACTCCTTGCTCAACGAAATGGACTCAACACCCCATATTAAATGCCTAAGAGTGTACCTGACTAGGAAGTATCTTAAAACCTATGGATTGCTATGTCTCCGAAAGAGAATCAAGCGTGTGTACAGGGGCATTAACGCAGCAGTGATAGGACTGGAGAGGTTCGGTGAGCAAATGAAGACCCTTTGAAGTCATATTGCATGGTACCCATTCCACGGGTCTCAACTCTCCAGGTTTAAGGTATTCTTCCTTCAGCTAAAACATGCATGTGGAACCCAGAGTATGATCAACCATGTGATCGGGAGACGTGTTCCAATATGTGTCAGTTTTCGTCCCCTGGTACTCGGGTGCAACATTCCAGACGCTTTACTAACACTCTCCCGACTTGGAGAGTCAGTGCCTTTAACCTCCTGTTTGGCCCAGTTTGCAATTTCTGCGGAAGATGAACAGGAATAGGGAGAACCAATGACAGACTAGCTGGAGGTGTCTAGACGGGCAAATTTAACTCTCATTTCCCACCAGGAAGAGGAATTAACCAAAGGCTCAGCGTGCCGTGCCGGAACCAGATTAGGGCCTGAAGCCATCCTGCGGTGTTGCGGCCAGCTCACGAGAAAGCGAGTTGAAGAAAGGAGCTCAGGGGCACTGTAATTCACAAACCTGCAGAGTTATAAATGACAGCTATCGTCCAAAAATATACTGAAGTAAGGCTGCCAAGAGGACTTGAAAGCGGGGCAGAATTGCAGGAAACCGATTTCAGGAGGTAGACTGGAATTGCATTTAAAGCATAGGAAAAGAGGCAGAACGTCCACAATGATGCACTTGGCCAAAAAGGGCGTATGCGTTTTTTCCTGAATATATTCAGGAAAAAACGCATACGCCCTTTTTGGCCAACCAAGCAAGCTTGCAATGGAAATCTGCACTACAATGAAGTCTCACTTCCCCCCGGTCAAAAGGGCCATCTGAAAAAAGTGTAAAATCCAGAAAGGCAGGACAGGCCATGGAGAACTGGGAGCCTTGTTGTGCTGATGGGCGGGATGTCAATTGCCAACAGCCACTCGGGAGAAGTGTATGGTGTTTCCTGAAACATCTAAAAAACAAAGCAACAGAGCCTAGGGCACTTCCACTTATGGTCCTATAGCTTAGTTAATTTAAAATCAAAAAGACACAGCCACCCCAAAGGTTGGGACGGTTCTTTTTACTGGAATCTCTTCTACGGCACAAGTTAAATATCCCAGAGAGCAAATAATGGATAAAGAAGTTGCGGTACTTATGTACAACAGAATACAACTCAGCAATGAAATCTATGTCACCAGGCCCGTACCAGCATAATGAGTGGATTGAGGCACGATGATTCTAAGTGAAATAAGTCACACAGAAAAAGAAACATCATAAGGTATCACTAATACACGGAATGTGAACTTGGCTACACAGGAACTGAATTCCAAAACAGAACAGGGTCTCAAGTTTAGAAAACTAACTTATGCTTGCTTAAGGGGGAAGGTGAGTTGGGGTGCTGCATTAAACCAGAGTTTGAAATTAGCACAGATACCGTTCCATAAGCCAAATATGGAATAGACAAGACCTACCCTTGCTCAACGAAATGGATTCAACAATGAGGTATCACCTCACACCTGGTAGAATAGGCATCATAGAAAATCTACAAGCAAAAAATGCTGGAAAGGGTGTGGAGAAAAGGAACCCTCTTCCACTATTGTTGGGAATATAAATTGATACAGTCACTATGGAGAACAATATGGAATTTCTTAAGAAACTAACAATAGAATTACCATATGATACAGCAATCCCAGTACTGGACATATACCCAGACAAAACCATAAATCAAAAAGAGACATTCACCGCAATGTTCATTGCATCACTATTTACAATATCGAGGTAATGGAAGCAACCTAAATGCCCACAGACAGACGAATGCATAAAGCCGTGGTACATATATAAAATGCAATATTACTAAGCCATGAAAAGGAATGAAATTGGGTCATTTGTAGAGACGTCGATGCATCTAGAGACTGTCATACAGAGTGAAGTAAGTCAGAAAGAGAAAAACAAATCTTGTATATTCATGCATATATGTGGAATCTAGAAAACCTGTACAGATTAACCATTTTGCAAGGCATAAATAGAGCAACAGATGTAGACAACAAACGTATGGACAACAAGGGGGGAAAGCTGTTGTGGGGGGTGGTGGGAGGAGTTGAGAGACTGGGATTGGCATGTATACATTTATATGTATAAAATAGATAACCAATAAGAACCTGCTGTATAAAAATATAAAATAAAATTAAAAAGAAATAAAATTTAAAAAATAGAAAAAACAATTATTCCCTTCACATACATGTATTTATATGAATAAATTATTTCCATGCTTATATCTGTAAATACAAAAAAGAGGAATAAAATCTACCTTGAACCCAAAACGAAAAAGAGAAAAAAACCACAGAACCCACCAGTTCCACAGAGGAAAACCGTATCAGGGCACTTGCTCCAGTTGTAAACAATTCTGAAGTTGGTCAGTGGTGGGGAATCGTCTCCCATTCAGCCAGCAGCCCCCACGCAACAAGCGTCCTCATTGCAAAGCTGGGGCACCGTGCCGAGGCATCTGTGAGTAAACGTGAGCTGAGCCCCAGGCCAGTTGCTGCTGAACTATTCCCACCCATCCCAGGTAAAACACCTGAATATAGACAAGGACTTGAAAGCCTAGAGGGAGGGCCATAGAGCCACACGAGTGACAGCATGCCGGCCGACTTGGTGCCTGCAGGCCAGCCAGGATGGTCCTGGCCCTGGGTGCTCTTCTGGAAGATTTCCATTTCCCTGCCTGAGATACCCGTCCTGTCCCTGCCCCCACTGCTTTTTTCCTTCCTCACCTCTGCCCAGGGAGAAATTCCAGCAGCAGGTATGGGTGACACATCTTCTTCTTTAGCAGGTGGCAGCCTGGCAACTGCTGCAGAAAGTCCAGCAGAGCCCCACTCACACTGGGCCACCCACAAAGCCGTGGCCTCTCACTCCCTCCCACCAGCCCAGCCCCGAGACTGCTGACAGGGCAGAGAAAATGGCGTCAGGCACGGCTGCAGGGGCTCTTGCTGCCTGGAGTGGTATTTATAGTGATCTCAACCCAGGCACACCTGGGGAGGGCTGGCCGGCACGGTAAGGCTGCCCAGGTCAGCCAATCATCACCCCTCAGGGGCTCACAGTTGCAGAAAATGGAACTTGCTGAACCGGCCAGGTCCAAGGAACAGGTGTGGGCTCCTGAGAGTCAGGATAGACAAGGGGCTGCAGCTTTGGCTTGTTTTCTAATCATTTTATCTGGCCCATGAGTGGGAGACAACTTCAAGAAAACCCTCTCCTAATGAGAGGAACCCAGGAGTCAGGGAGAGGAGGGGTGGGTGGTGGTTGGAGACAGAGGCCTGGTGCCCCGGGTGCAGTGGAAGTCTCTGGAAGACCAGGTGGAGGGAGGCCTCACGGAGTGATGCCCAGGGTCACAGACCTGTCGCAGCTGCTGTTTGTTAGTTCAAGTCCTGCTCTGAGGTGCTCTGTGTCAGCTCTGAGCAACAGGTGAGCTGGGGGTGCTCTGCAATGAGGGCTATGTGCACGGTTCCTGTGTGCCCAGCCCTGCCACGGTACCTGCAAGGGTAGCTCTGTATCCTGGGAGGGGCCTGACCACGAGAGCCCTGTGGGCTGGGGTGGGGGTGGGGTACCTGCCCAGGTGAGCTCCATATTCTGGGATTGGTCTGACCACGAGAGCCCCATGGGCTGCTGGGGACCTGGTAAAGGATGTCAGGACAGTCAGTGAAGCCACCGAGGATATACCTCCAGTTGCTCCTAATTCCTACACCCTGCTGGTCATTCTACCAACCACCAGGACATGGTATTCTGTATTAGTCTTCAATGATGCCTTCTTTTGTATTCCATTAGTCCCAGAGTCACAAGAAATTTTGGCTTGTGAGTGGCAGGACTCAACATACAACTAAAACAATACTTCCGGGCCGTCTGGCCCCAAGGGTGCAAAAATTCCCACCCCATCTTTGGGGAAAGCTTAGCTAAAGACCTAAAAGTTCTACCTCTGGAAAAGGAAACCCTCCTTCAATATGCAGACGACATTCTGATCGCCAGCCCTACTAAGGAGGCCTCTGAACTACCAAGCCAATAAAGGATAGAAGTTGTCCAAGAAAAAGCTCAAATATCACAGACTGCCGTGACCTGCCTGGGCTTCATTCTCACAGAAGGTTGGAGAAGTCCATCCCAGGAAAGGGAAGAAACCATTTTCAGCCTTACCCCTTTCTAAAACTAGAAGACAGCTTAGGGGCTCCTGGGGAGGCCAGGGTTTGCTGCTTCTGGATCCCTAACTACAGTCTACTAGCTGGGCCTCTATATGAAACACTGAAAGGAAAAGATGATGATCCTTTTGAATAGAATCCAGAAGTGGCCTTTCAAGAATGGAAAGAGCAGTCAATTCAGACCCTTGCCCTGGAACTCCCTAATTTAGCTAAACCCTTTGACCTTTACATTCCCGGTGAAAGGTGAATCGCCATTGGAGAATTAGTGCAAAACCTGGGACCACTTGAAATGGAACAATGCAAGAATGCCATCCAGGTAGGATAAACTATGGTCACCAAGGGGCTTGGCCCACTGCCACATCTGGCCAAGATACTGGCGGTATCTAAAACCCTGGAAATCAGCAGCCCAAAAGGCCACCTCCCTCCTAAGGGAAAAGGACCCCACGTGGTGATCCTAACCACCAACCATGCCCTGAAGTTGCAGGGTTCGCTCCGTGGGCACACCGACCTCGAGTGAGGAGGCCCTCCAACTCCAACATCCAGAGAGATAACCGGGGGCAACAGGGCACCATGACGACTCGTGTGAACATCACTTGACCTGGAGTTTCTCTCATAAAACAACAAGAGTGTGTCCCAAAAGAGTAGACTACTGCTTGCCGGACTTACTGCACCCAGAGGGGAGCTAATAATCTTGGCGGGGGAACCGTATATCACACTGTCACCATAGAAAAGCCTACAGACACCGTGATGATGGTGGCCAGTAAGACCGGCTGGACTCTTGTTTACTTCAAAAGGCTGTTGACTCAGTGGCCATCATGGTCCTTGATCACCACTGACCCTGGACTGTCTGGGAGTTGAGCGGGCAGGGCTCTGACACCTGGTGCTGTTTGTACGTTAATTCAGGGGCCTAATTGAAGAAAGCGCAGACTACTGGTCAGAGCATCTAGGCTGGCAGAAACGGTCGGCCTAAGGTGGCCGAACAAATGTGGGGCGGGGTGAAACCGGCCCCCACAGCGTCTCTGCACATCTCTTTCCTGGACCCTTAAAGGTCATTGGAATCTATAACACTTCCAATGCTGGTGCTCAGGTGGACGAGCAGGGAGGCAGGGGGCCTGGGGACAATCAACGTCACCTGGAGGCTGCTGGGGAGAAGCTCTGACCCTCGCCCCAGGGTATGAGGGCTCCCAACTCAGCACTCAGCAGTTACAGAAGAAGGGTCTGCACCCTCAGCACTCCAAGAATGAGGAACGGGACAAAAGGCAGAGGGGGGGTTTGTCCCCAGCAAAGCCCATTAAAAATCCCTGGGAGATAAAAATAGAATCTGGGCAATAAAGTCAAGTCTAACCTTTTTTATCCTTTGTGCTTTGTCTAATTTCACGTGCTCCTAGGGTCCCGCATGCAGAGGTTCCACACCCGGCACTTCAGACCAGATTTCCTAGTGCAGAATGGCTGGGTCGACACCTCAGCTCCTGGGGCCCAGTGCAGACTCCGCGATATAGAGCCTGAGCTACAGCCAACCCGGCCCTCGAGAGCTCCGCCCCCTCCCTCCCACTGACTCTGACAGGATCTCTACACAGCAGCCCAGCCCACAGCCCACGGGGTAGTACATGCTCTCACCTCTCCATTCTCTGATCAAAATATAAAGTTTCCTTTGCTTGTGAACCAAACTCAGTCTCGATCTGTTGGCCCCAATGACACTGGGCAGGGGGACACTTGTTGGGGTCCACTCTGGAGGATCAGTAACAGAAATTGAGACTATTGTAACCTCAATGAACAGATGTGTGAGCCAAAGTGTAGTTAACATAGAACAGTGTATAAGGCTCGGGTAAAATAAGATGTTTCTAACACTTCCATTGGATATTTCCATCACTTTATTATAAGCAAGTTCAGTGAAAAGGTTTGTCTTATTTGTCAGCTCAATATTAGAGAAATGAAGTGATTTCTTTCCAAGGATGTACATCTAATAATCTTGGTTAAACCTTCAATCTTGTTTTAAATGCTTTTCCATTGAAAATGATACCTCTCTTTCAGCTCCCCCATTTCTGAGAAGTATAAAATCTTATAATTTATTATTACCAAAGGGGAAAGGTGGGAGGAGGGATAAATTAACAGTTTGGGATTAACACATACACACTGCTATGTATAAAATAGATCATCAACAAGGAACTACTGTATAGCACAGGGAACTACACTCAACATTTTGCAATAACCTATAAGGGGAAATAATCTGAAAAAGAATAGATATTTTTATTGACATCATCTATCAATGACAGTTAAAGTGTAACCTAAGGGAAGCTGGTGGTGAGTGCTTCTGACCCTGAAGACTTCAATCATCTAAAGTTTGGACTCTGCCTACTTCCCAAGGCCCTTAATGAACATATGTGTAGCCGTAGCTTAAAAAATTCCCCAGTTTGGGTTTCGGGGAGACACTGATTTTGAAAAAGCCCTGGTGTTCTCCTTACATGAATGGGACTCTTCCTACTGCTAAAACATGTCTGTCACACCCAGAGGATGGTATACCGTCTGATCGGGAAGAGTTTGGAAAAGGCATCTCATCTCCTCATCTCCTGGTGCTCGGGTTCACCCCTCCAGCGTCTTTACTAACAGTCTCCCCACTTGGAGATGTCAGCACTGTCAACATCCTGTTGCGTACAGTTTGGAATTTGTCCAGAGGATGAAGCGGAAGGATGAGGAACAATGAGAGACAAGTCCTACGTGTTCAGACAGGCACATGTCACTCTAATTTCCAATCAGGAAGACGAATTGACCAAAGGCTAGGGTTGCCCATGGAAACAGTATAGGGCTTGAGGAAATCCCGCTGCTTTGTGGCCAGTTCCCATAAACACAAGTTGAACAATAGAACTCAGGGGCAGTAAAATTCACAAAACTGCAGAGTTGAAAATATCCATCACTGAAAAATGTCTTGAGGAAAGTCAGAGAAAAGGACTTGTAAGCAAGGGAGAATGGCAGGAAAGGGATTTGAGGAGGTAGAAAGGACTCGCCGTTAAGCACAAGAAAAGGAGCTGAACATTGCCAACATTGCAGTTGGCCAAAAAGGGTGTACGCGTTTTTTTGTGTATATATTCAAGAAAAGAGCGTACACCTTTTTAGCCAACCAAACAGGTGGGCACTGGAAGTCAATACTACAAAAGACATCACTTCGCATCAGTCAGAAGAGCCATCCTCATAAAGCGTAAACAACAGAAATGCAGGACAGGGCAAGGAGAAGAGGGAGCCCTGTGAGACTTATAGTGGAAATGTATATTGCCAACGGCCATTCTGGAGAAGTGTATTGTGTCTACTAAAGCATCTAAACAATGAGCTACAGAGCATAGGGCACTTGCACTCATGGGCGTATATCTTGGGAAAAACAAAAATCGAGAGGACACAGGCACCCCAATGTTTACCCCCTCTCTGTTTAAAAGATCCTCGACTAGGATATAACTTAAATGTCTCTGGAGGGAAAAAATGGATAGAGATGTGGTACTTAGGTAGAGTGGAATATTATTCAGCCTGGAAATCAATGAAATATGGCCAGCTGTAACAACTCCGGAGGAGTTACGTATGATCATTCTAAGTGACAGAATTCAAAAAGAAGAAGACACATATCATAAGATATCACTTAAAGGTGGAATCCAAAATGGCTACACATGAAATAAATTACAAAACAAAAACATAGTCAAATATGTAGAAAACACGCATAAGGCTGCTAAACGGGAAAGGTGGGGAGGGGTGAGGCATCATCCAGGAGGTTGAAATTAGCAAAGATACCATTCCAAATACCAAACTGATAATCAACAAGGCCTACACGGTAGCTAAAAGAACTGCACTCAGCACACTCAAGTCACCGGAAAAGAATATATACGACTGGTAAGAATCTGAAAAAGAATTTATTGATGTCTCTCTGTACGTGAATCAAGTGGATGTACAGCAGCAAGAAACAGAGCTTTGAAAATCAGCTGTAACCAATATAGTAATAAATTGAAAAAAATAAACGACAGAGAGACAGAGAAAACCTCTTACAACTTTTCCTCAGGGACGGTGATGCAACATGGATTGAACACATCTAGACCCACAGCAGGATGAGACATAAGGCTGGAAACTGTTTGCGCTAAGAGAAATGTGAGGTTGGGTGAGGAAATGCACACCCTTTAAAGTAATACTACCTGGTACCCATTCAATGGGTCCCAAATCTGCAGGTTCAAGGGATCTTCCTACAGCTAAAACATGCATGGAAAACCCAGAGGACTGTACACCATGTGATCGGGAGATGTGTCTAAAATGCACCTCATTTATCCTCTCCTGGTGCTCCTGTTCACCATTCCAGCCACGTTACTTAGAAGCTCCCCACTTGGAGAATCAGCACATTTAAACTTCTGTTTCACACATTTTGCAAATTGTGAGGAGGATGAACGGGAAGAGGGGGAACCAATGAGAGAAGAGTTGTAGGGGTTTGGACGGGCACATATCACTCTAATTTCCCATTAAGAATAAGAATTAAAAAAAGGCTCAGCCTGCCTCGCCGGAGCCAAAATAGGGCCTGAAGCAATCCTGCGCGTTTGAGGCCAGCTCACAAAAGAGCAACTTAAAACATGGAGCTCAGGGTCACTGCAATTCACAAACCTGCAGAGTTATAAATGAAAACTAACGTCCAAAAATATGTTGAGGTAAGGCAAAGAAGAGGATCTGAATGCAAGACAGAATTGCAAGAAACAGATTTCAAGAGATAGATTGGACTCGTCTTTAACGCACATGAAAAGCGGCAGAATTTCGACAATGATGCAGTTGGCCCAAAAGGGCGTATGCGAGTTTTCCTGATTATATCCAGGAAAAAACGCATACGCACTTTATGGGCAACGAAGCAAGCAAGCAATGCAAATGTGCACAACAAAGAAGTCTCATTTCCCACCGGTCAAAAGGGCCATCCTAAAAAATTGTAAAAACCAGAAATGCAGGACAGGCCATGGAGAACAGGGAGCCTTTATACGCTGATGGGCAGTGTGTGAACTGCCGAGAGCCACTCTGGAGAAGTGTATGGTGGTTCCTAAATCATCTAAAAACAGAGCTACAGAGCATAGGACACTTCCAATCATGGGAGTATATCTAGGGAAGTCTAAAAATCAACAAGACACAAGCACACCACAGTTTAGGGCTACTCTGTTTACAAGAACCTCAACTTCAGTACACCTTAAATATCCCAGGAAAGAGAACAATGGATAAAGAAGATGTGGTACTTATGTACAATGGAATATCTCTTCACCATGAAATCAATGTAATAAGGCTAGTAGAAGGATAAAGAGTGGATTTAGGTCCGATAATACTACTTGAAATAAGTCAAACAGAAAAAGAAACATATCATAAGATATCACTTATAGAGGGAGGGTAAATATGGCTGCACAAGAAATGAATTACAGAACAGAACAGTGTCTCACATTTAGAAAACACACTTATGTCAGCTTAAGGGGAAAGGAGAGGTGGGGTGATGCATAAAACCAGAGTTTGAAATTAGCACAGATACCGTTCAAGAAACCAAATAGGTATTAGACAAGATCTACACCTTGCTCAATGAACTGGCCTCAACACACCCTATACACCGCAGAGAAATATATCTGAGTAATAAGAATCTTAAAACCCATGTATTGATATATCTCCATAAGGGAATCAAGTGTGTGCAGAGCGGCACAAACACAGCAGTGAAAATGAGCTAAACCCCATTATAGAAATAAATTTTAAAAACAAAACGCAGAAACAATGAAAGAGAGAAAAATTCTTACAAAATTCGCTCAGGGGCTGTGATGCAACCTGGATTGACCACATATAAACCCACAGCTGGATAAGACATAAGGCTGGACACTTGGGGCTGAGAGGATTGGTGAGCTTCGGTGAGCAACTGCCGAAAGTTTAATGCAATACTTCATGCTACTCATTCCAAGGGTCCCAACACTCCAGGTTGAAGGGAATCTTCCTACAGCTAAACCATGCTTGGGAAACCCAGCGACTGGTATACCATATGATCGGGAAAGGTTTCTAAAACGCACCACATTTTTCCTCTCCTGGGGCTCCGGATCGACATTCCAGCCGCTTTACTAACAACATCCCCACATGGAGAGTCAATGCCTTTAAGTTCTGGTATCGCACAGTCTTCAGTTAGTGCGGAGGATGAATGGGAATAGGGGGAACCAGTGAGAAACTAGCTGTAGCGGTTTCAATGGGCACATGTCACTCTAATTTCACATCAGTAAGAAGAATGAACCAAAGGCACAGCAAGGTGCCCCAGAAGAAGAATAGGGCTTCAAGGAATCCTGTGGTTATGGGGCAAGATCACAAAACTAAGAGCTGAAAAATGGAGCTAAGGGCCACTGCAATTCAAAAACCTGACTTGCCCAAAAAGGGCGTATGTGTTTTTTCCTGAATATATTCAGGAAAAAACGCATACGCCCTTTTTGGCCAACCAAGCAAGCTTGCAAAGGAAATCTGCACTACAATGAAGTCTCAATTCCCCCTGGTCAAAAGGGCCATCTGAAAAAAGTGTAAAATCCATAAAGGCATGACAGGCCATGGAGAACTGGGAGCCATCTTATGCTGATGGGCAGGATGTAAATTGCCAACAGCCACTCTGGAGAAGTGTTTGGTGTTTCCTGAAACATCTAAAAAACAAAGCAACAGAGCCTAGGGCACTTCCACTTATGGTACTATAGTTTAGGGCAATTAAAATCAAAAAGACACAGCCACCCCAAAGTTTGGGATGGCTCTGTTTACAAGAACCTCATATACGGTACAAGTTCAATATCGCAGAAAGTGAAAAATGGATAAAGAAGTTGTGGTACTTACGTACAATGCAATATCACTCAGCAATGAAATCTATGTCATCAGGCCCGTAGCAGCATAATGAGTGGACTAAGTACGATGAATCTAACTGAAATAACTCACACAGAAAAAGAAACATCATAAGGTATCACTAATACACGGAATGTAAACTTGGCTACACAGGAACTGAATTCCAAAACAGAACAGGGTCTCAAATTTAGAAACCCAACTTATGCTTGCTTAAGGGGAAAGGTGAGTTGGGGTGCTGCATAAAACCAGAGATTGAAATGAGCACAGATAAAGTTCCTTAAGCCAAATATGGAATAGACAAGAGCTACTCCTTGCTCAACGAAATGGATTCAACACCCCATACTCAACGCCTAGGAATATACCTGACTAGTAAGAATCATAAAACCTATGGATTTATATATCTCTGTAAGAGAATCAAGAGTGTGTACAGCGGCATTAAAGCAGTGAAAATCAGGTAAATCCCATAATAAAAATAAATTTCTTAAACAAAACACAATGACAGTGAAATAGAGAGAAATATTTAAGTAATTCATTCAAGGCTTCTGATGCAACCTGCATTTACCACATCTACACCCAGAGCTGGATGACACATAAGGCTGGACACTTGGGGCTCATAAGATTGGTGAGGTTCGGTGAGCAAATGAAGACCTTTGAAGTCATATTGCATGGTACCCATTCCATGGGTCTCAACTCTCCAGGTTTAAGGGATACTTCCTTCAGCTAAAACATGCATGTGGAACCCAGAGTATGATCCAACATGTGATCGAGAAACATGTTCAAATGTGTCTCACTTTTCGTTCCCTGGTACTCGGGTGCAACATGCCAGACGCTTTACTAACACTCTCCCGACTTGGAGAGTCAGTGCCTTTAACCTCCTGTTTGGCCCAGTTTGCAATTTCTGCGGAAGATGAACAGGAATAGGGAGAACCAATGACAGACTAGCTGGAGGTGTCTAGACGGGCAAATTTAACTCTCATTTCCCACCAGGAAGAGGAATTAACCAAAGGCTCAGCGTGCCGTGCCGGAACCAGATTAGGGCCTGAAGCCATCCTGCGGTGTTGCGGCCAGCTCACGAGAAAGCGAGTTGAAGAAAGGAGCTCAGGGGCACTGTAATTCACAAACCTGCAGAGTTATAAATGACAGCTATCGTCCAAAAATATACTGAAGTAAGGCTGCCAAGAGGACTTGAAAGCGGGGCAGAATTGCAGGAAACCGATTTCAGGAGGTAGACTGGAATTGCATTGAAAGCATAGGAAAAGAGGCAGAACGTCCACAATGATGCACTTGGCCAAAAAGGGCGTATGCGTTTTTTCCTGAATATATTCAGGAAAAAACGCATACGCCCTTTTTGGCCAACCAAGCAAGCTTGCAAAGGAAATCTGCACTACAATGAAGTCTCACTTCCCCCCGGTCAAAAGGGCCATCTGAAAAAAGTGTAAAATCCAGAAAGGCAGGACAGGCCATGGAGAACTGGGAGCCTTGTTGTGCTGATGGGCGGGATGTCAATTGCCAACAGCCACTCGGGAGAAGTGTATGGTGTTTCCTGAAACATCTAAAAAACAAAGCAACAGAGCCTAGGGCACTTCCACTTATGGTCCTATAGCTTAGTTAATTTAAAATCAAAAAGACACAGCCACCCCAAAGGTTGGGACGGTTCTTTTTACTGGAATCTCTTCTACGGCACAAGTTAAATATCCCAGAGAGCAAATAATGGATAAAGAAGTTGCGGTACTTATGTACAACAGAATACAACTCAGCAATGAAATCTATGTCACCAGGCCCGTACCAGCATAATGAGTGGATTGAGGCACGATGATTCTAAGTGAAATAAGTCACACAGAAAAAGAAACATCATAAGGTATCACTAATACACGGAATGTGAACTTGGCTACACAGGAACTGAATTCCAAAACAGAACAGGGTCTCAAGTTTAGAAAACTAACTTATGCTTGCTTAAGGGGGAAGGTGAGTTGGGGTGCTGCATTAAACCAGAGTTTGAAATTAGCACAGATACCGTTCCATAAGCCAAATATGGAATAGACAAGACCTACCCTTGCTCAACGAAATGGATTCAACAATGAGGTATCACCTCACACCTGGTAGAATAGGCATCATAGAAAATCTACAAGCAAAAAATGCTGGAAAGGGTGTGGAGAAAAGGAACCCTCTTCCACTATTGTTGGGAATATAAATTGATACAGTCACTATGGAGAACAATATGGAATTTCTTAAGAAACTAACAATAGAATTACCATATGATACAGCAATCCCAGTACTGGACATATACCCAGACAAAACCATAAATCAAAAAGAGACATTCACCGCAATGTTCATTGCATCACTATTTACAATATCGAGGTAATGGAAGCAACCTAAATGCCCACAGACAGACGAATGCATAAAGCCGTGGTACATATATAAAATGCAATATTACTAAGCCATGAAAAGGAATGAAATTGGGTCATTTGTAGAGACGTCGATGCATCTAGAGACTGTCATACAGAGTGAAGTAAGTCAGAAAGAGAAAAACAAATCTTGTATATTCATGCATATATGTGGAATCTAGAAAACCTGTACAGATTAACCATTTTGCAAGGCATAAATAGAGCAACAGATGTAGACAACAAACGTATGGACAACAAGGGGGGAAAGCTGTTGTGGGGGGTGGTGGGAGGAGTTGAGAGACTGGGATTGGCATGTATACATTTATATGTATAAAATAGATAACCAATAAGAACCTGCTGTATAAAAATATAAAATAAAATTAAAAAGAAATAAAATTTAAAAAATAGAAAAAACAATTATTCCCTTCACATACATGTATTTATATGAATAAATTATTTCCATGCTTATATCTGTAAATACAAAAAAGAGGAATAAAATCTACCTTGAACCCAAAACGAAAAAGAGAAAAAAACCACAGAACCCACCAGTTCCACAGAGGAAAACCGTATCAGGGCACTTGCTCCAGTTGTAAACAATTCTGAAGTTGGTCAGTGGTGGGGAATCGTCTCCCATTCAGCCAGCAGCCCCCACGCAACAAGCGTCCTCATTGCAAAGCTGGGGCACCGTGCCGAGGCATCTGTGAGTAAACGTGAGCTGAGCCCCAGGCCAGTTGCTGCTGAACTATTCCCACCCATCCCAGGTAAAACACCTGAATATAGACAAGGACTTGAAAGCCTAGAGGGAGGGCCATAGAGCCACACGAGTGACAGCATGCCGGCCGACTTGGTGCCTGCAGGCCAGCCAGGATGGTCCTGGCCCTGGGTGCTCTTCTGGAAGATTTCCATTTCCCTGCCTGAGATACCCGTCCTGTCCCTGCCCCCACTGCTTTTTTCCTTCCTCACCTCTGCCCAGGGAGAAATTCCAGCAGCAGGTATGGGTGACACATCTTCTTCTTTAGCAGGTGGCAGCCTGGCAACTGCTGCAGAAAGTCCAGCAGAGCCCCACTCACACTGGGCCACCCACAAAGCCGTGGCCTCTCACTCCCTCCCACCAGCCCAGCCCCGAGACTGCTGACAGGGCAGAGAAAATGGCGTCAGGCACGGCTGCAGGGGCTCTTGCTGCCTGGAGTGGTATTTATAGTGATCTCAACCCAGGCACACCTGGGGAGGGCTGGCCGGCACGGTAAGGCTGCCCAGGTCAGCCAATCATCACCCCTCAGGGGCTCACAGTTGCAGAAAATGGAACTTGCTGAACCGGCCAGGTCCAAGGAACAGGTGTGGGCTCCTGAGAGTCAGGATAGACAAGGGGCTGCAGCTTTGGCTTGTTTTCTAATCATTTTATCTGGCCCATGAGTGGGAGACAACTTCAAGAAAACCCTCTCCTAATGAGAGGAACCCAGGAGTCAGGGAGAGGAGGGGTGGGTGGTGGTTGGAGACAGAGGCCTGGTGCCCCGGGTGCAGTGGAAGTCTCTGGAAGACCAGGTGGAGGGAGGCCTCACGGAGTGATGCCCAGGGTCACAGACCTGTCGCAGCTGCTGTTTGTTAGTTCAAGTCCTGCTCTGAGGTGCTCTGTGTCAGCTCTGAGCGACAGGTGAGCTGGGGGTGCTCTGCAATGAGGGCTATGTGCATGGTTCCTGTGTGCCCAGCCCTGCCACGGTACCTGCAAGGGTAGCTCTGTATCCTGGGAGGGGCCTGACCACGAGAGCCCTGTGGGCTGGGGTGGGGGTGGGGTACCTGCCCAGGTGAGCTCCATATTCTGGGATTGGTCTGACCACGAGAGCCCCATGGGCTGCTGGGGACCTGGTAAAGGATGTCAGGACAGTCAGTGAAGCCACCGAGGATATACCTCCAGTTGCTCCTAATTCCTACACCCTGCTGGTCATTCTACCAACCACCAGGACATGGTATTCTGTATTAGTCTTCAATGATGCCTTCTTTTGTATTCCATTAGTCCCAGAGTCACAAGAAATTTTGGCTTGTGAGTGGCAGGACTCAACATACAACTAAAACAATACTTCCGGGCCGTCTGGCCCCAAGGGTGCAAAAATTCCCACCCCATCTTTGGGGAAAGCTTAGCTAAAGACCTAAAAGTTCTACCTCTGGAAAAGGAAACCCTCCTTCAATATGCAGACGACATTCTGATCGCCAGCCCTACTAAGGAGGCCTCTGAACTACCAAGCCAATAAAGGATAGAAGTTGTCCAAGAAAAAGCTCAAATATCACAGACTGCCGTGACCTGCCTGGGCTTCATTCTCACAGAAGGTTGGAGAAGTCCATCCCAGGAAAGGGAAGAAACCATTTTCAGCCTTACCCCTTTCTAAAACTAGAAGACAGCTTAGGGGTTCCTGGGGAGGCCAGGGTTTGCTGCTTCTGGATCCCTAACTACAGTCTACTAGCTGGGCCTCTATATGAAACACTGAAAGGAAAAGATGATGATCCTTTTGAATAGAATCCAGAAGTGGCCTTTCAAGAATGGAAAGAGCAGTCAATTCAGACCCTTGCCCTGGAACTCCCTAATTTAGCTAAACCCTTTGACCTTTACATTCCCGGTGAAAGGTGAATCGCCATTGGAGAATTAGTGCAAAACCTGGGACCACTTGAAATGGAACAATGCAAGAATGCCATCCAGGTAGGATAAACTATGGTCACCAAGGGGCTTGGCCCACTGCCACATCTGGCCAAGATACTGGCGGTATCTAAAACCCTGGAAATCAGCAGCCCAAAAGGCCACCTCCCTCCTAAGGGAAAAGGACCCCACGTGGTGATCCTAACCACCAACCATGCCCTGAAGTTGCAGGGTTCGCTCCGTGGGCACACCGACCTCGAGTGAGGAGGCCCTCCAACTCCAACATCCAGAGAGATAACCGGGGGCAACAGGGCACCATGACGACTCGTGTGAACATCACTTGACCTGGAGTTTCTCTCATAAAACAACAAGAGTGTGTCCCAAAAGAGTAGACTACTGCTTGCCGGACTTACTGCACCCAGAGGGGAGCTAATAATCTTGGCGGGGGAACCGTATATCACACTGTCACCATAGAAAAGCCTACAGACACCGTGATGATGGTGGCCAGTAAGACCGGCTGGACTCTTGTTTACTTCAAAAGGCTGTTGACTCAGTGGCCATCATGGTCCTTGATCACCACTGACCCTGGACTGTCTGGGAGTTGAGCGGGCAGGGCTCTGACACCTGGTGCTGTTTGTACGTTAATTCAGGGGCCTAATTGAAGAAAGCGCAGACTACTGGTCAGAGCATCTAGGCTGGCAGAAACGGTCGGCCTAAGGTGGCCGAACAAATGTGGGGCGGGGTGAAACCGGCCCCCACAGCGTCTCTGCACATCTCTTTCCTGGACCCTTAAAGGTCATTGGAATCTATAACACTTCCAATGCTGGTGCTCAGGTGGACGAGCAGGGAGGCAGGGGGCCTGGGGACAATCAACGTCACCTGGAGGCTGCTGGGGAGAAGCTCTGACCCTCGCCCCAGGGTATGAGGGCTCCCAACTCAGCACTCAGCAGTTACAGAAGAAGGGTCTGCACCCTCAGCACTCCAAGAATGAGGAACGGGACAAAAGGCAGAGGGGGGGTTTGTCCCCAGCAAAGCCCATTAAAAATCCCTGGGAGATAAAAATAGAATCTGGGCAATAAAGTCAAGTCTAACCTTTTTTATCCTTTGTGCTTTGTCTAATTTCACGTGCTCCTAGGGTCCCGCATGCAGAGGTTCCACACCCGGCACTTCAGACCAGATTTCCTAGTGCAGAATGGCTGGGTCGACACCTCAGCTCCTGGGGCCCAGTGCAGACTCCGCGATATAGAGCCTGAGCTACAGCCAACCCGGCCCTCGAGAGCTCCGCCCCCTCCCTCCCACTGACTCTGACAGGATCTCTACACAGCAGCCCAGCCCACAGCCCACGGGGTAGTACATGCTCTCACCTCTCCATTCTCTGATCAAAATATAAAGTTTCCTTTGCTTGTGAACCAAACTCAGTCTCGATCTGTTGGCCCCAATGACACTGGGCAGGGGGACACTTGTTGGGGTCCACTCTGGAGGATCAGTAACAGAAATTGAGACTATTGTAACCTCAATGAACAGATGTGTGAGCCAAAGTGTAGTTAACATAGAACAGTGTATAAGGCTCGGGTAAAATAAGATGTTTCTAACACTTCCATTGGATATTTCCATCACTTTATTATAAGCAAGTTCAGTGAAAAGGTTTGTCTTATTTGTCAGCTCAATATTAGAGAAATGAAGTGATTTCTTTCCAAGGATGTACATCTAATAATCTTGGTTAAACCTTCAATCTTGTTTTAAATGCTTTTCCATTGAAAATGATACCTCTCTTTCAGCTCCCCCATTTCTGAGAAGTATAAAATCTTATAATTTATTATTACCAAAGGGGAAAGGTGGGAGGAGGGATAAATTAACAGTTTGGGATTAACACATACACACTGCTATGTATAAAATAGATCATCAACAAGGAACTACTGTATAGCACAGGGAACTACACTCAACATTTTGCAATAACCTATAAGGGGAAATAATCTGAAAAAGAATAGATATTTTTATTGACATCATCTATCAATGACAGTTAAAGTGTAACCTAAGGGAAGCTGGTGGTGAGTGCTTCTGACCCTGAAGACTTCAATCATCTAAAGTTTGGACTCTGCCTACTTCCCAAGGCCCTTAATGAACATATGTGTAGCCGTAGCTTAAAAAATTCCCCAGTTTGGGTTTCGGGGAGACACTGATTTTGAAAAAGCCCTGGTGTTCTCCTTACATGAATGGGACTCTTCCTACTGCTAAAACATGTCTGTCACACCCAGAGGATGGTATACCGTCTGATCGGGAAGAGTTTGGAAAAGGCATCTCATCTCCTCATCTCCTGGTGCTCGGGTTCACCCCTCCAGCGTCTTTACTAACAGTCTCCCCACTTGGAGATGTCAGCACTGTCAACATCCTGTTGCGTACAGTTTGGAATTTGTCCAGAGGATGAAGCGGAAGGATGAGGAACAATGAGAGACAAGTCCTACGTGTTCAGACAGGCACATGTCACTCTAATTTCCAATCAGGAAGACGAATTGACCAAAGGCTAGGGTTGCCCATGGAAACAGTATAGGGCTTGAGGAAATCCCGCTGCTTTGTGGCCAGTTCCCATAAACACAAGTTGAACAATAGAACTCAGGGGCAGTAAAATTCACAAAACTGCAGAGTTGAAAATATCCATCACTGAAAAATGTCTTGAGGAAAGTCAGAGAAAAGGACTTGTAAGCAAGGGAGAATGGCAGGAAAGGGATTTGAGGAGGTAGAAAGGACTCGCCGTTAAGCACAAGAAAAGGAGCTGAACATTGCCAACATTGCAGTTGGCCAAAAAGGGTGTATGCGTTTTTTTGTGTATATATTCAAGAAAAGAGCGTACACCTTTTTAGCCAACCAAACAGGTGGGCACTGGAAGTCAATACTACAAAAGACATCACTTCGCATCAGTCAGAAGAGCCATCCTCATAAAGCGTAAACAACAGAAATGCAGGACAGGGCAAGGAGAAGAGGGAGCCCTGTGAGACTTATAGTGGAAATGTATATTGCCAACGGCCATTCTGGAGAAGTGTATTGTGTCTACTAAAGCATCTAAACAATGAGCTACAGAGCATAGGGCACTTGCACTCATGGGCGTATATCTTGGGAAAAACAAAAATCGAGAGGACACAGGCACCCCAATGTTTACCCCCTCTCTGTTTAAAAGATCCTCGACTAGGATATAACTTAAATGTCTCTGGAGGGAAAAAATGGATAGAGATGTGGTACTTAGGTAGAGTGGAATATTATTCAGCCTGGAAATCAATGAAATATGGCCAGCTGTAACAACTCCGGAGGAGTTACGTATGATCATTCTAAGTGACAGAATTCAAAAAGAAGAAGACACATATCATAAGATATCACTTAAAGGTGGAATCCAAAATGGCTACACATGAAATAAATTACAAAACAAAAACATAGTCAAATATGTAGAAAACACGCATAAGGCTGCTAAACGGGAAAGGTGGGGAGGGGTGAGGCATCATCCAGGAGGTTGAAATTAGCAAAGATACCATTCCAAATACCAAACTGATAATCAACAAGGCCTACACGGTAGCTAAAAGAACTGCACTCAGCACACTCAAGTCACCGGAAAAGAATATATACGACTGGTAAGAATCTGAAAAAGAATTTATTGATGTCTCTCTGTACGTGAATCAAGTGGATGTACAGCAGCAAGAAACAGAGCTTTGAAAATCAGCTGTAACCAATATAGTAATAAATTGAAAAAAATAAACGACAGAGAGACAGAGAAAACCTCTTACAACTTTTCCTCAGGGACGGTGATGCAACATGGATTGAACACATCTAGACCCACAGCAGGATGAGACATAAGGCTGGAAACTGTTTGCGCTAAGAGAAATGTGAGGTTGGGTGAGGAAATGCACACCCTTTAAAGTAATACTACCTGGTACCCATTCAATGGGTCCCAAATCTGCAGGTTCAAGGGATCTTCCTACAGCTAAAACATGCATGGAAAACCCAGAGGACTGTACACCATGTGATCGGGAGATGTGTCTAAAATGCACCTCATTTATCCTCTCCTGGTGCTCCTGTTCACCATTCCAGCCACGTTACTTAGAAGCTCCCCACTTGGAGAATCAGCACATTTAAACTTCTGTTTCACACATTTTGCAAATTGTGAGGAGGATGAACGGGAAGAGGGGGAACCAATGAGAGAAGAGTTGTAGGGGTTTGGACGGGCACATATCACTCTAATTTCCCATTAAGAATAAGAATTAAAAAAAGGCTCAGCCTGCCTCGCCGGAGCCAAAATAGGGCCTGAAGCAATCCTGCGCGTTTGAGGCCAGCTCACAAAAGAGCAACTTAAAACATGGAGCTCAGGGTCACTGCAATTCACAAACCTGCAGAGTTATAAATGAAAACTAACGTCCAAAAATATGTTGAGGTAAGGCAAAGAAGAGGATCTGAATGCAAGACAGAATTGCAAGAAACAGATTTCAAGAGATAGATTGGACTCGTCTTTAACGCACATGAAAAGCGGCAGAATTTCGACAATGATGCAGTTGGCCCAAAAGGGCGTATGCGAGTTTTCCTGATTATATCCAGGAAAAAACGCATACGCACTTTATGGGCAACGAAGCAAGCAAGCAATGCAAATGTGCACAACAAAGAAGTCTCATTTCCCACCGGTCAAAAGGGCCATCCTAAAAAATTGTAAAAACCAGAAATGCAGGACAGGCCATGGAGAACAGGGAGCCTTTATACGCTGATGGGCAGTGTGTGAACTGCCGAGAGCCACTCTGGAGAAGTGTATGGTGGTTCCTAAATCATCTAAAAACAGAGCTACAGAGCATAGGACACTTCCAATCATGGGAGTATATCTAGGGAAGTCTAAAAATCAACAAGACACAAGCACACCACAGTTTAGGGCTACTCTGTTTACAAGAACCTCAACTTCAGTACACCTTAAATATCCCAGGAAAGAGAACAATGGATAAAGAAGATGTGGTACTTATGTACAATGGAATATCTCTTCACCATGAAATCAATGTAATAAGGCTAGTAGAAGGATAAAGAGTGGATTTAGGTCCGATAATACTACTTGAAATAAGTCAAACAGAAAAAGAAACATATCATATCACTTATAGAGGGAGGGTAAATATGGCTGCACAAGAAATGAATTACAGAACAGAACAGTGTCTCACATTTAGAAAACACACTTATGTCAGCTTAAGGGGAAAGGAGAGGTGGGGTGATGCATAAAACCAGAGTTTGAAATTAGCACAGATACCGTTCAAGAAACCAAATAGGTATTAGACAAGATCTACACCTTGCTCAATGAACTGGCCTCAACACACCCTATACACCGCAGAGAAATATATCTGAGTAATAAGAATCTTAAAACCCATGTATTGATATATCTCCATAAGGGAATCAAGTGTGTGCAGAGCGGCACAAACACAGCAGTGAAAATGAGCTAAACCCCATTATAGAAATAAATTTTAAAAACAAAACGCAGAAACAATGAAAGAGAGAAAAATTCTTACAAAATTCGCTCAGGGGCTGTGATGCAACCTGGATTGACCACATATAAACCCACAGCTGGATAAGACATAAGGCTGGACACTTGGGGCTGAGAGGATTGGTGAGCTTCGGTGAGCAACTGCCGAAAGTTTAATGCAATACTTCATGCTACTCATTCCAAGGGTCCCAACACTCCAGGTTGAAGGGAATCTTCCTACAGCTAAACCATGCTTGGGAAACCCAGCGACTGGTATACCATATGATCGGGAAAGGTTTCTAAAACGCACCACATTTTTCCTCTCCTGGGGCTCCGGATCGACATTCCAGCCGCTTTACTAACAACATCCCCACAAGGAGAGTCAATGCCTTTAAGTTCTGGTATCGCACAGTCTTCAGTTAGTGCGGAGGATGAATGGGAATAGGGGGAACCAGTGAGAAACTAGCTGTAGCGGTTTCAATGGGCACATGTCACTCTAATTTCACATCAGTAAGAAGAATGAACCAAAGGCACAGCAAGGTGCCCCAGAAAAAGAATAGGGCTTCAAGGAATCCTGTGGTTATGGGGCAAGATCACAAAACTAAGAGCTGAAAAATGGAGCTAAGGGCCACTGCAATTCAAAAACCTGACTTGCCCAAAATGGGCGTATGTGTTTTTTTCTGAATATATTCAGGAATAAACGCATACGCCCTTTTTGGCCAACCAAGCAAGCTTGCAAAGGAAATCTGCACTACAATGAAGTCTCAATTCCCCCTGGTCAAAAGGGCCATCTGAAAAAAGTGTAAAATCCATAAAGGCATGACAGGCCATGGAGAACTGGGGGCCATCTTATGCTGATGGGCAGGATGTAAATTGCCAACAGCCACTCTGGAGAAGTGTTTGGTGTTTCCTGAAACATCTAAAAAACAAAGCAACAGAGCCTAGGGCACTTCCACTTATGGTACTATAGTTTAGGGCAATTAAAATCAAAAAGACACAGCCACCCCAAAGTTTGGGATGGCTCTGTTTACAAGAACCTCATATACGGTACAAGTTCAATATCGCAGAAAGTGAAAAATGGATAAAGAAGTTGTGGTACTTACGTACAATGCAATATCACTCAGCAATGAAATCTATGTCATCAGGCCCGTAGCAGCATAATGAGTGGACTAAGTACGATGAATCTAACTGAAATAAGTCACACAGAAAAAGAAACATCATAAGGTATCACTAATACACGGAATGTAAACTTGGCTACACAGGAACTGAATTCCAAAACAGAACAGGGTCTCAAATTTAGAAACCCAACTTATGCTTGCTTAAGGGGAAAGGTGAGTTGGGGTGCTGCATAAAACCAGAGATTGAAATGAGCACAGATAATGTTCCTTAAGCCAAATATGGAATAGACAAGAGCTACTCCTTGCTCAACGAAATGGACTCAACACCCCATACTCAACGCCTAGGAATATACCTGACTAGTAAGAATCATAAAACCTATGGATTTATATATCTCTGTAAGAGAATCAAGAGTGTGTACAGCGGCATTAAAGCAGTGAAAATCAGGTAAATCCCATAATAAAAATAAATTTCTTAAACAAAACACAATGACAGTGAAATAGAGAGAAATACTTAAGTAATTCATTCAAGGCTTCTGATGCAACCTGCATTTACCACATCTACACCCAGAGCTGGATGACACATAAGGCTGGACACTTGGGGCTCATAAGATTGGTGAGGTTCGGTGAGCAAATGAAGACCTTTGAAGTCATATTGCATGGTACCCATTCCATGGGTCTCAACTCTCCAGGTTTAAGGGATACTTCCTTCAGCTAAAACATGCATGTGGAACCCAGAGTATGATCCAACATGTGATCGAGAAACATGTTCAAATGTGTCTCACTTTTCGTTCCCTGGTACTCGGGTGCAACATGCCAGACGCTTTACTAACACTCTCCCGACTTGAAGAGTCAGTGCCTTTAACCTCCTGTTTGGCCCAGTTTGCAATTTCTGTGGAAGATGAACAGGAATAGGGAGAACCATTGAGAGACCAGCTGGAGGTGTCTGGACGGGCAAATTTAACTCTCATTTCCCACAAGGAAGAGGAATTAACCAAAGGCTCAGCGTGCCGTGCCGGAACCAGATTAGGGCCTGAAGCCATCCTGTGGTGTTGCGGCCAGCTCACGAGAAAGCGAGTTGAAGAAAGGAGCTCAGGGGCACTGTAATTCACAAACCTGCAGAGTTATAAATGACAGCTATCGTCCAAAAATATACTGAAGTAAGGCTGCCAAGAGGACTTGAAAGCGGGGCAGAATTGCAGGAAACCGATTTCAGGAGGTAGACTGGAATTGCATTGAAAGCATAGGAAAAGAGGCAGAACGTCCACAATGATGCACTTGGCCAAAAAGGGCGTATGCGTTTTTTCCTGAATATATTCAGGAAAAAACGCATACGCCCTTTTTGGCCAACCAAGCAAGCTTGCAAAGGAAATCTGCACTACAATGAAGTCTCACTTCCCCCCGGTCAAAAGGGCCATCTGAAAAAAGTGTAAAATCCAGAAAGGCAGGACAGGCCATGGAGAACTGGGAGCCTTGTTATGCTGATGGGCGGGATGTAAATTGCCACAGCCACTCGGGAGAAGTGTATGGTGTTTCCTGAAACATCTAAAAAACAAAGCAACAAAGCCTAGGGCACTTCCACTTATGGTCCTATAGCTAAGGGAAATTAAAATCAAAAAGACACAGCCACCCCAAAGGTTGGGACGGCTCTGTTTACAAGAACCTCATATACGGTACAAGTTCAATATCGCAGAAAGTGAAAAATGGATAAAGAAGTTGTGGTACTTACGTACAATGCAATATCACTCAGCAATGAAATCTATGTCATCAGGCCCGTAGCAGCATGAGTGGATTCAGGTATGATGATTCTAACTGAAATAAGTCACACAGAAAAAGAAACATCATAAGATATCACTAATACACGGAATGTAAACTTGGCTACACAGGAACTGAATTTCAAAACAGAACAGGGTCTCAAATTTAGAAAACCAATTTATGCTTGCTTCAGGGGAAAGGTGAGTTGGGGTGCTGCATAAAACCAGAGATTGAAATGAGCACAGATAAAGTTCCTTAAGCCAAATATGGAATAGACAAGAGCTACTCCTTGCTCAACGAAATGGACTCAACACCCCATATTAAATGCCTAAGAGTGTACCTGACTAGGAAGTATCTTAAAACCTATGGATTGCTATGTCTCCGAAAGAGAATCAAGCGTGTGTACAGGGGCATTAACGCAGCAGTGATAGGACTGGAGAGGTTCGGTGAGCAAATGAAGACCCTTTGAAGTCATATTGCATGGTACCCATTCCACGGGTCTCAACTCTCCAGGTTTAAGGTATTCTTCCTTCAGCTAAAACATGCATGTGGAACCCAGAGTATGATCAACCATGTGATCGGGAGACGTGTTCCAATATGTGTCAGTTTTCGTCCCCTGGTACTCGGGTGCAACATTCCAGACGCTTTACTAACACTCTCCCGACTTGGAGAGTCAGTGCCTTTAACCTCCTGTTTGGCCCAGTTTGCAATTTCTGCGGAAGATGAACAGGAATAGGGAGAACCAATGACAGACTAGCTGGAGGTGTCTAGACGGGCAAATTTAACTCTCATTTCCCACCAGGAAGAGGAATTAACCAAAGGCTCAGCGTGCCGTGCCGGAACCAGATTAGGGCCTGAAGCCATCCTGCGGTGTTGCGGCCAGCTCACGAGAAAGCGAGTTGAAGAAAGGAGCTCAGGGGCACTGTAATTCACAAACCTGCAGAGTTATAAATGACAGCTATCGTCCAAAAATATACTGAAGTAAGGCTGCCAAGAGGACTTGAAAGCGGGGCAGAATTGCAGGAAACCGATTTCAGGAGGTAGACTGGAATTGCATTTAAAGCATAGGAAAAGAGGCAGAACGTCCACAATGATGCACTTGGCCAAAAAGGGCGTATGCGTTTTTTCCTGAATATATTCAGGAAAAAACGCATACGCCCTTTTTGGCCAACCAAGCAAGCTTGCAATGGAAATCTGCACTACAATGAAGTCTCACTTCCCCCCGGTCAAAAGGGCCATCTGAAAAAAGTGTAAAATCCAGAAAGGCAGGACAGGCCATGGAGAACTGGGAGCCTTGTTATGCTGATGGGCGGGATGTAAATTGCCAACAGCCACTCGGGAGAAGTGTATGGTGTTTCCTGAAACATCTAAAAAACAAAGCAACAGAGCCTAGGGCACTTCCACTTATGGTCCTATAGCTTAGGGAAATTAAAATCAAAAAGACACAGCCACCCCAAAGGTTGGGACGGCTCTGTTTACAAGAACCTGGTTTACGGTACAAGTCCAATATCGCAGAAAGTGAAAAATGGATAAAGAAGTTGTGGTACTTACGTACAATGCAATATCACTCAGCAATGAAATCTATGTCATCAGGCCCGTAGCAGCATAATGAGTGGATTCAGGTATGATGATTCTAACTGAAATAAGTCACACAGAAAAAGAAACATCATAAGATATCACTAATACACGGAATGTAAACTTGGCTACACAGGAACTGAATTACTAAACAGAACAGGGTCTCAAATTTAGAAACACAACTTATGCTTGCTTAAGGGGAAAGGTGAGTTGGGGTGCTGCATAAAACCAGAGATTGAAATGAGCACAGATAAAGTTCCTTAAGCCAAATATGGAATAGACAAGAGCTACTCCTTGCTCAACGAAATGGACTCAACACCCCATATTAAATGCCTAAGTGTGTACCTGACTAGGAAGTGTCTTAAAACCTATGGATTGCTATGTCTCCGAAAGAGAATCAAGCGTGTGTACAGGGGCATAAACGCAGCAGTGATAGTATTGGAGAGGTTCGGTGAGCAAATGAAGACCCTTTGAAGTCATATTGCATGGTACCCATTCCACGGGTCTCAACTCTCCAGGTTTAAGGTATTCTTCCTTCAGCTAAAACATGCATGTGGAACCCAGAGTATGATCAACCGTGTGATCGGGAGACGTGTTCCAATATGTGTCAGTTTTCGTCCCCTGGTACTCGGGTGCAACATTCCAGACGCTTTACTAATACTCTCCCGACTTGGAGAGTCAGTGCCTTTAACCTCCTGTTTGGCCCAGTTTGCAATTTCTGCGGAAGATGAACAGGAATAGAGAGAACCAATGACAGACTAGCTGGAGGTGTCTGGACTGGCAAATTTAACTCTCATTTCCCACCAGGAATGGGAATTAACCAAAGGCTCAGGGTGCCGTGCCGGAACCAGATTAGGGCCTGAAGCCATCCTGCGGTGTTGCGGCCAGCTCACGAGAAAGCGAGTTGAAGAAAGGAGCTCAGGGGCACTGTAATTCACAAACCTGCAGAGTTATAAATGACAGCTATCGTCCAAAAATATACTGAAGTAAGGCTGCCAAGAGGACTTGAAAGCGGGGCAGAATTGCAGGAAACCGATTTCAGGAGGTAGACTGGAATTGCATTTAAAGCATAGGAAAAGAGGCAGAACGTCCACAATGATGCACTTGGCCAAAAAGGGCGTATGCGTTTTTTCCTGAATATATTCAGGAAAAAACGCATACGCCCTTTTTGGCCAACCAAGCAAGCTTGCAAAGGAAATCTGCACTACAATGAAGTCTCACTTCCTCCCGGTCAAAAGGGCCATCTGAAAAAAGTGTAAAATCCAGAAAGGCAGGACAGGCCATGGAGAACTGGGAGCCTTGTTATGCTGATGGGCGGGATGTAAATTGCCAACAGCCACTCGGGAGAAGTGTATGGTGTTTCCTGAAACATCTAAAAAACAAAGCAACAGAGCCTAGGGCACTTCCACTTATGGTCCTATAGCTTAGGGAAATTAAAATCAAAAAGACACAGCCACCCCAAAGGTTGGGACGGCTCTGTTTACAAGAACCTGGTTTACGGTACAAGTCCAATATCGCAGAAAGTGAAAAATGGATAAAGAAGTTGTGGTACTTACGTACAATGCAATATCACTCAGCAATGAAATCTATGTCATCAGGCCCGTAGCAGCATAATGAGTGGATTCAGGTATGATGATTCTAACTGAAATAAGTCACACAGAAAAAGAAACATCATAAGATATCACTAATACACGGAATGTAAACTTGGCTACACAGGAACTGAATTACAAAACAGAACAGGGTCTCAAATTTAGAAAACCAACTTATGCTTGCTTAAGGGGAAAGGTGAGTTGGGGTGCTGCATAAAACCAGAGATTGAAATGAGCACAGATAAAGTTCCTTAAGCCAAATATGGAATAGACAAGAGCTACTCCTTGCTCAACGAAATGGACTCAACACCCCATATTAAACGCCTAAGAATGTACCTGACTAGGAAGTATCTTAAAACCTATGGATTGCTATGTCTCCGAAAGAGAATCAAGCGTGTGTACAGGGGCATAAACGCAGCAGTGATAGGACTGGAGAGGTTCGGTGAGCAAATGAAGACCCTTTGAAGTCATATTGCATGGTACCCATTCCACGGGTCTCAACTCTCCAGGTTTAAGGGATTCTTCCTTCAGCTAAAACATGCATGTGGAACCCAGAGTATGATCAACCGTGTGATCGGGAGACGTGTTACAATATGTCTCAGTTTTCGTCCCCTGGTACTCGGGTGCAACATTCCAGACGCTTTACTAACACTCTCCCGACTTGGAGAGTCAGTGCCTTTAACCTCCTGTTTGGCCCAGTTTGCAATTTCTGCGGAAGATGAACAGGAATAGGGAGAACCAATGACAGACTAGCTGGAGGTGTCTAGACGGGCAAATTTAACTCCCATTTCCCACCAGGAAGAGGAATTAACCAAAGGCTCAGCGTGCCGTGCCGGAACCAGATTACGGCCTGAAGCCATCCTGCGGTGTTGCGGCCAGCTCACGAGAAAGCGAGTTGAAGAAAGGAGCTCAGGGGCACTGTAATTCACAAACCTGCAGAGTTATAAATGACAGCTATCGTCCAAAAATATACTGAAGTAAGGCTGCCAAGAGGACTTGAAAGCGGGGCAGAATTGCAGGAAACCGATTTCAGGAGGTAGACTGGAATTGCATTGAAAGCATAGGAAAAGAGGCAGAACGTCCACAATGATGCACTTGGCCAAAAAGGGCGTATGCGTTTTTTCCTGAATATATTCAGGAAAAAACGCATACGCCCTTTTTGGCCAACCAAGCAAGCTTGCAATGGAAATCTGCACTACAATGAAGTCTCACTTCCCCCCGGTCAAAAGGGCCATCTGAAAAAAGTGTAAAATCCAGAAAGGCAGGACAGGCCATGGAGAACTGGGAGCCTTGTTATGCTGATGGGCGGGATGTAAATTGCCAACAGCCACTCGGGAGAAGTGTATGGTGTTTCCTGAAACATCTAAAAAACAAAGCAACAGAGCCTAGGGCACTTCCACTTATGGTCCTATAGCTTAGTTAATTTAAAATCAAACAGACACAGCCACCCCAAAGGTTGGGACGGTTCTTTTTACTGGAATCTCTTCTACGGCACAAGTTAAATATCCCAGAGAGCAAATAATGGATAAAGAAGTTGCGGTACTTATGTACAACAGAATACAACTCAGCAATGAAATCTATGTCACCAGGCCCGTACCAGCATAATGAGTGGATTGAGGCACGATGATTCTAAGTGAAATAAGTCACACAGAAAAAGAAACATCATAAGGTATCACTAATACACGGAATGTGAACTTGGCTACACAGGAACTGAATTCCAAAACAGAACAGGGTCTCAAGTTTAGAAAACTAACTTATGCTTGCTTAAGGGGGAAGGTGAGTTGGGGTGCTGCATTAAACCAGAGTTTGAAATTAGCACAGATACCGTTCCATAAGCCAAATATGGAATAGACAAGACCTACCCTTGCTCAACGAAATGGATTCAACAATGAGGTATCACCTCACACCTGGTAGAATAGGCATCATAGAAAATCTACAAGCAAAAAATGCTGGAAAGGGTGTGGAGAAAAGGAACCCTCTTCCACTATTGTTGGGAATATAAATTGATACAGTCACTATGGAGAACAATATGGAATTTCTTAAGAAACTAACAATAGAATTACCATATGATACAGCAATCCCAGTACTGGACATATACCCAGACAAAACCATAAATCAAAAAGAGACATTCACCGCAATGTTCATTGCATCACTATTTACAATATCGAGGTAATGGAAGCAACCTAAATGCCCACAGACAGACGAATGCATAAAGCCGTGGTACATATATAAAATGCAATATTACTAAGCCATGAAAAGGAATGAAATTGGGTCATTTGTAGAGACGTCGATGCATCTAGAGACTGTCATACAGAGTGAAGTAAGTCAGAAAGAGAAAAACAAATCTTGTATATTCATGCATATATGTGGAATCTAGAAAACCTGTACAGATTAACCATTTTGCAAGGCATAAATAGAGCAACAGATGTAGACAACAAACGTATGGACAACAAGGGGGGAAAGCTGTTGGGGGGGGGTGGTGGGAGGAGTTGAGAGACTGGGATTGGCATGTATACATTTATATGTATAAAATAGATAACCAATAAGAACCTGCTGTATAAAAATATAAAATAAAATTCAAAATTAAAAAGAAATAAAATTTAAACAATAGAAAAAACAATTATTCCCTTCACATACATGTATTTATATGAATAAATTATTTCCATGCTTATATCTGTAAATACAAAAAGAGGAATAAAATCTACCTTGAACCCAAAACGAAAAAGAGAAAAAAAACACAGAACCCACCAGTTCCACAGAGGAAAACCGTATCAGGACACTTGCTCCAGTTGTAAACAATTCTGAAGTTGGTCAGTGGTGGGGAATCGTCTCCCATTCAGCCAGCAGCCCCCACGCAACAAGCGTCCTCATTGCAAAGCTGGGGCACCGTGCCGAGGCATCTGTGAGTAAACGTGAGCTGAGCCCCAGGCCAGTTGCTGCTGAACTATTCCCACCCATCCCAGGTAAAACACCTGAATATAGACAAGGACTTGAAAGCCTAGAGGGAGGGCCATAGAGCCACACGAGTGACAGCATGCCGGCCGACTTGGTGCCTGCAGGCCAGCCAGGATGGTCCTGGCCCTGGGTGCTCTTCTGGAAGATTTCCATTTCCCTGCCTGAGATACCCGTCCTGTCCCTGCCCCCACTGCTTTTTTCCTTCCTCACCTCTGCCCAGGGAGAAATTCCAGCAGCAGGTATGGGTGACACATCTTCTTCTTTAGCAGGTGGCAGCCTGGCAACTGCTGCAGAAAGTCCAGCAGAGCCCCACTCACACTGGGCCACCCACAAAGCCGTGGCCTCTCACTCCCTCCCACCAGCCCAGCCCCGAGACTGCTGACAGGGCAGAGAAAATGGCGTCAGGCACGGCTGCAGGGGCTCTTGCTGCCTGGAGTGGTATTTATAGTGATCTCAACCCAGGCACACCTGGGGAGGGCTGGCCGGCACAGTAAGGCTGCCCAGGTCAGCCAATCATCACCCCTCAGGGGCTCACAGTTGCAGAAAATGGAACTTGCTGAACCGGCCAGGTCCAAGGAACAGGTGTGGGCTCCTGAGAGTCAGGATAGACAAGGGGCTGCAGCTTTGGCTTGTTTTCTAATCATTTTATCTGGCCCATGAGTGGGAGACAACTTCAAGAAAACCCTCTCCTAATGAGAGGAACCCAGGAGTCAGGGAGAGGAGGGGTGGGTGGTGGTTGGAGACAGAGGCCTGGTGCCCCGGGTGCAGTGGAAGTCTCTGGAAGACCAGGTGGAGGGAGGCCTCACGGAGTGATGCCCAGGGTCACAGACCTGTCGCAGCTGCTGTTTGTTAGTTCAAGTCCTGCTCTGAGGTGCTCTGTGTCAGCTCTGAGCGACAGGTGAGCTGGGGGTGCTCTGCAATGAGGGCTATGTGCACGGTTCCTGTGTGCCCAGCCCTGCCACGGTACCTGCAAGGGTAGCTCTGTATCCTGGGAGGGGCCTGACCACGAGAGCCCTGTGGGCTGGGGTGGGGGTGGGGTACCTGCCCAGGTGAGCTCCATATTCTGGGATTGGTCTGACCACGAGAGCCCCATGGGCTGCTGGGGACCTGGTAAAGGATGTCAGGACAGTCAGTGAAGCCACCGAGGATATACCTCCAGTTGCTCCTAATTCCTACACCCTGCTGGTCATTCTACCAACCACCAGGACATGGTATTCTGTATTAGTCTTCAATGATGCCTTCTTTTGTATTCCATTAGTCCCAGAGTCACAAGAAATTTTGGCTTGTGAGTGGCAGGACTCAACATACAACTAAAACAATACTTCCGGGCCGTCTGGCCCCAAGGGTGCAAAAATTCCCACCCCATCTTTGGGGAAAGCTTAGCTAAAGACCTAAAAGTTCTACCTCTGGAAAAGGAAACCCTCCTTCAATATGCAGACGACATTCTGATCGCCAGCCCTACTAAGGAGGCCTCTGAACTACCAAGCCAATAAAGGATAGAAGTTGTCCAAGAAAAAGCTCAAATATCACAGACTGCCGTGACCTGCCTGGGCTTCATTCTCACAGAAGGTTGGAGAAGCCCATCCCAGGAAAGGGAAGAAACCATTTTCAGCCTTACCCCTTTCTAAAACTAGAAGACAGCTTAGGGGTTCCTGGGGAGGCCAGGGTTTGCTGCTTCTGGATCCCTAACTACAGTCTACTAGCTGGGCCTCTATATGAAACACTGAAAGGAAAAGATGATGATCCTTTTGAATAGAATCCAGAAGTGGCCTTTCAAGAATGGAAAGAGCAGTCAATTCAGACCCTTGCCCTGGAACTCCCTAATTTAGCTAAACCCTTTGACCTTTACATTCCCGGTGAAAGGTGAATCGCCATTGGAGAATTAGTGCAAAACCTGGGACCACTTGAAATGGAACAATGCAAGAATGCCATCCAGGTAGGATAAACTATGGTCACCAAGGGGCTTGGCCCACTGCCACATCTGGCCAAGATACTGGCGGTATCTAAAACCCTGGAAATCAGCAGCCCAAAAGGCCACCTCCCTCCTAAGGGAAAAGGACCCCACGTGGTGATCCTAACCACCAACCATGCCCTGAAGTTGCAGGGTTCGCTCCGTGGGCACACCGACCTCGAGTGAGGAGGCCCTCCAACTCCAACATCCAGAGAGATAACCGGGGGCAACAGGGCACCATGACGACTCGTGTGAACATCACTTGACCTGGACTTTCTCTCATAAAACAACAAGAGTGTGTCCCAAAAGAGTAGACTACTGCTTGCCGGACTTACTGCACCCAGAGGGGAGCTAATAATCTTGGCGGGGGAACCGTATATCACACTGTCACCATAGAAAAGCCTACAGACACCGTGATGATGGTGGCCAGTAAGACCGGCTGGACTCTTGTTTACTTCAAAAGGCTGTTGACTCAGTGGCCATCATGGTCCTTGATCACCACTGACCCTGGACTGTCTGGGAGTTGAGCGGGCAGGGCTCTGACACCTGGTGCTGTTTGTACGTTAATTCAGGGGCCTAATTGAAGAAAGCGCAGACTACTGGTCAGAGCATCTAGGCTGGCAGAAACGGTCGGCCTAAGGTGGCCGAACAAATGTGGGGCGGGGTGAAACCGGCCCCCACAGCGTCTCTGCACATCTCTTTCCTGGACCCTTAAAGGTCATTGGAATCTATAACACTTCCAATGCTGGTGCTCAGGTGGACGAGCAGGGAGGCAGGGGGCCTGGGGACAATCAACGTCACCTGGAGGCTGCTGGGGAGAAGCTCTGACCCTCGCCCCAGGGTATGAGGGCTCCCAACTCAGCACTCAGCAGTTACAGAAGAAGGGTCTGCACCCTCAGCACTCCAAGAATGAGGAACGGGACAAAAGGCAGAGGGGGGGTTTGTCCCCAGCAAAGCCCATTAAAAATCCCTGGGAGATAAAAATAGAATCTGGGCAATAAAGTCAAGTCTAACCTTTTTTATCCTTTGTGCTTTGTCTAATTTCACGTGCTCCTAGGGTCCCGCATGCAGAGGTTCCACACCCGGCACTTCAGACCAGATTTCCTAGTGCAGAATGGCTGGGTCGACACCTCAGCTCCTGGGGCCCAGTGCAGACTCCGCGATATAGAGCCTGAGCTACAGCCAACCCGGCCCTCGAGAGCTCCGCCCCCTCCCTCCCACTGACTCTGACAGGATCTCTACACAGCAGCCCAGCCCACAGCCCACGGGGTAGTACATGCTCTCACCTCTCCATTCTCTGATCAAAATATAAAGTTTCCTTTGCTTGTGAACCAAACTCAGTCTCGATCTGTTGGCCCCAATGACACTGGGCAGGGGGACACTTGTTGGGGTCCACTCTGGAGGATCAGTAACAGAAATTGAGACTATTGTAACCTCAATGAACAGATGTGTGAGCCAAAGTGTAGTTAACATAGAACAGTGTATAAGGCTCGGGTAAAATAAGATGTTTCTAACACTTCCATTGGATATTTCCATCACTTTATTATAAGCAAGTTCAGTGAAAAGGTTTGTCTTATTTGTCAGCTCAATATTAGAGAAATGAAGTGATTTCTTTCCAAGGATGTACATCTAATAATCTTGGTTAAACCTTCAATCTTGTTTTAAATGCTTTTCCATTGAAAATGATACCTCTCTTTCAGCTCCCCCATTTCTGAGAAGTATAAAATCTTATAATTTATTATTACCAAAGGGGAAAGGTGGGAGGAGGGATAAATTAACAGTTTGGGATTAACACATACACACTGCTATGTATAAAATAGATCATCAACAAGGAACTACTGTATAGCACAGGGAACTACACTCAACATTTTGCAATAACCTATAAGGGGAAATAATCTGAAAAAGAATAGATATTTTTATTGACATCATCTATCAATGACAGTTAAAGTGTAACCTAAGGGAAGCTGGTGGTGAGTGCTTCTGACCCTGAAGACTTCAATCATCTAAAGTTTGGACTCTGCCTACTTCCCAAGGCCCTTAATGAACATATGTGTAGCCGTAGCTTAAAAAATTCCCCAGTTTGGGTTTCGGGGAGACACTGATTTTGAAAAAGCCCTGGTGTTCTCCTTACATGAATGGGACTCTTCCTACTGCTAAAACATGTCTGTCACACCCAGAGGATGGTATACCGTCTGATCGGGAAGAGTTTGGAAAAGGCATCTCATCTCCTCATCTCCTGGTGCTCGGGTTCACCCCTCCAGCGTCTTTACTAACAGTCTCCCCACTTGGAGATGTCAGCACTGTCAACATCCTGTTGCGTACAGTTTGGAATTTGTCCAGAGGATGAAGCGGAAGGATGAGGAACAATGAGAGACAAGTCCTACGTGTTCAGACAGGCACATGTCACTCTAATTTCCAATCAGGAAGACGAATTGACCAAAGGCTAGGGTTGCCCATGGAAACAGTATAGGGCTTGAGGAAATCCCGCTGCTTTGTGGCCAGTTCCCATAAACACAAGTTGAACAATAGAACTCAGGGGCAGTAAAATTCACAAAACTGCAGAGTTGAAAATATCCATCACTGAAAAATGTCTTGAGGAAAGTCAGAGAAAAGGACTTGTAAGCAAGGGAGAATGGCAGGAAAGGGATTTGAGGAGGTAGAAAGGACTCGCCGTTAAGCACAAGAAAAGGAGCTGAACATTGCCAACATTGCAGTTGGCCAAAAAGGGTGTACGCGTTTTTTTTGTGTATATATTCAAGAAAAGAGCGTACACCTTTTTAGCCAACCAAACAGGTGGGCACTGGAAGTCAATACTACAAAAGACATCACTTCGCATCAGTCAGAAGAGCCATCCTCATAAAGCGTAAACAACAGAAATGCAGGACAGGGCAAGGAGAAGAGGGAGCCCTGTGAGACTTATAGTGGAAATGTATATTGCCAACGGCCATTCTGGAGAAGTGTATTGTGTCTACTAAAGCATCTAAACAATGAGCTACAGAGCATGGGGCACTTGCACTCATGGGCGTATATCTTGGGAAAAACAAAAATCGAGAGGACACAGGCACCCCAATGTTTACCCCCTCTCTGTTTAAAAGATCCTCGACTAGGATATAACTTAAATGTCTCTGGAGGGAAAAAATGGATAGAGATGTGGTACTTAGGTAGAGTGGAATATTATTCAGCCTGGAAATCAATGAAATATGGCCAGCTGTAACAACTCCGGAGGAGTTACGTATGATCATTCTAAGTGACAGAATTCAAAAAGAAGAAGACACATATCATAAGATATCACTTAAAGGTGGAATCCAAAATGGCTACACATGAAATAAATTACAAAACAAAAACATAGTCAAATATGTAGAAAACACGCATAAGGCTGCTAAACGGGAAAGGTGGGGAGGGGTGAGGCATCATCCAGGAGGTTGAAATTAGCAAAGATACCATTCCAAATACCAAACTGATAATCAACAAGGCCTACACGGTAGCTAAAAGAACTGCACTCAGCACACTCAAGTCACCGGAAAAGAATATATACGACTGGTAAGAATCTGAAAAAGAATTTATTGATGTCTCTCTGTACGTGAATCAAGTGGATGTACAGCAGCAAGAAACAGAGCTTTGAAAATCAGCTGTAACCAATATAGTAATAAATTGAAAAAAATAAACGACAGAGAGACAGAGAAAACCTCTTACAACTTTTCCTCAGGGACGGTGATGCAACATGGATTGAACACATCTAGACCCACAGCAGGATGAGACATAAGGCTGGAAACTGTTTGCGCTAAGAGAAATGTGAGGTTGGGTGAGGAAATGCACACCCTTTAAAGTAATACTACCTGGTACCCATTCAATGGGTCCCAAATCTGCAGGTTCAAGG